>NC_077231.1:312406360-312578860 GCF_027887165.1 Monodelphis domestica
ACTGGGCATTAGATGTTTTCTTGATTTGAACCCATTGCTTTGTTGATAGTATTTGCATTAGAGTGTTCATTTAGAGTCTATCCTCTGTCATGTCCCCTCAATCTTTGTATTCAGGCAGTTGCTTTTTCTCGGTGTTTCCACTCCCATAGTTTATCCTTTGCTTATGAATGGTGTTTTTTTCTCCTGGGTCCCTGCAAGTTGTTCAGGGACATTACACCACCACTAATGGAGAAGTCCATTACGTTCGATGATACCACAGTGTGTTTGTCTCTGTGTACAATGTTCTCCTGGTTCTGCTCCTCTCGCTCTGCATCACTTCCTGGAGGTTGTTCCAGTCTCCATGGAACTTCTCCACTTTATTATTCCTTTTAGCGCAATAGTACTCCATCACCAACATATACCACAGTTTGTTCAGCCATTCCCCAATTGATGGGCATCCCCTCATTTTCCAGTTTTGGGCCACCACAAAGAGCGCAGCTATGAATATTTTTGTACAAGTCTTTGTGTCCATTATCTCTTTGGGGTACAGACCCAGCAGTGCTATGGCTGGGTCAAAGGGTAGATATTCTTTTGTCGCCCTTTGGGCATAGTTCCAAATTGCCCTCCAGAATGGTTGGATCAGTTCACAGCTCCACCAGCAATGAATTAATGTCCCTACTTTGCCACATCCCCTCCAGCATTCATTACTTTCCTTTGCTGTTATGTTAGCCAATCTGCTAGGTGTGAGGTGATACCTCAGAGTTGTTTTGATTTGCATCTCTCTGATTATAAGAGATGTAGAACACTTCTTCATGTGCTTGTTAATAGTTTTGATTTCTTTATCTGAGAACTGCCTATCCATTTCCCTTGCCCATTTATCAATTGGAGAATGGCTTGATTTTGTGTACAATTGATTTAGCTCTTTATAAATATGAGTAATTAAACCTTTGTCAGAGGTTTCTATGAAGATTTTTTCCCAATTTGTTGTTTCCCTTCTGATTTTAGTTATATTGGTTTTGTTTGTACAAAAGCTTTTTAGTTTGATGTAGTCAAAATTATTTATTTTACATTTTGTGATTCTTTCTATATCTTGCTTGGTTTTAAAGCCTTTCCCCTCCCAAAGGTCTGACATGTATACTATTCTGTGTTTACCCAATTTACTTATGGTTTCCTTCTTTATGTTTAAGTCACTCACCCATTTTGAATTTATCTTGGTGTAGGGTGTGAGGTGTTGATCTATTCCTAGTCTCTCCCACACTGTCTTCCAATTTTCCCAGCAGTTTTTATGAAATAGTGGATTTTTGTCCCAAAAGCTGGGATCTTTGGGTTTATCGTATACTGTCTTGCTGAGGTCGCTTTCCCCCAGTCTATTCCACTGATCTTCCTTTCTATTTCTTAGCCAGTACCAAATTGTTTTGATGACTGCTGCTTTGTAATATAGTTTTAGGTCAGGGACTGCAAGGCCCCCATCATATGTGTTTTTTTTCATTATTTCCCTGGATATCCTTGATCTTTTGTTCTTCCAAATGAACTTTGTTATGGTTTTTTCTAAATCAGTGAAGAAGTATTTTGGTAGTTCAATGGGTATGGCACTAAATAGATAAATAAGTTTGGGTAGGATGGTCATTTTTATTATATTGGCTCGTCCTATCCATGAGCAGTTAATGTTTTTCCATTTGTTCAAGTCTAGTTTTAGTTGTGTGGCGAGTGTTTTGTAGTTGTGTTCATATAGTTCCTGTGTTTGTCTTGGGAGGTAGATTCCTAGGTATTTTATTTTGTCTAAGGTGATTTTGAATGGGATTTCTCTTTCTAGTTCTTGCTGCTGAGCTGTGTTGGAGATATATAGAAAAGCTGATGATTTATGTGGGTTTATTTTGTATCCTGCAACTTTGCTAAAGTTGTTGATTATTTCAATTAGCTTTTTGGTTGAATCTCTAGGATTCTTTAAGTAGACCATCATGTCATCTGCAAAGAGTGATAACTTGGTCTCCTCCTTGCCTATTTTGATGCCTTCAATTCCTTTATCTTCTCTAATTGCTACTGCTAGTGTTTCTAGTACAATGTCAAATAGTAGAGGTGATAATGGGCATCCTTGTTTCACTCCTGATCTTATTGGGAATGCATCTAGTTTATCCCCATTGCAGATGATATTAGCTGTTGGTTTTAGATATATACTGTTTATTATTTTTAGGAATGACCCTTCTATTCCTATGCTTTCTAGTGTTTTTAATAGGAATGGGTGTTGTATTTTATCAAAGGCTTTTTCTGCATCCCCCTTCCATTTTTTAAAAAGCCCAGAATTGCACAGTCATCAGCCTCATTCTCTCTTCAGTCATTGAAGTCCCAGGGCAAGACAAAAATTAGAAAGACTGGGAAGATCTGGGATGATCTTGGTGCCTTTGATGTTTGTCCAAGCTCTAAGTTCTCCATAGCACCTGTATCAGCCTTCTTCATGGCTATTGGAACAAATTCATCCACCCACCCATTCCACCTAGGGAAGTCTTCACATGCTTAGGGGAAACACTTTCTAACCCACAGGCAGGTTTGAGAACTATTATTTACCATCAGTCTGGGTCACCCTATCTATGGTTTACCAATGTAGTCAATGTGCATGTTATAGTTTTTTGGAGCCACAAGTGAGAGTTGGGTGAAAGTTGACGAGAAGCATTGAAAAGGGCTAAGTAAGTCCTCAGAGCATGCTAGTCCTCCCTGGGTACCCCATGCCCCTTTAGTTGTTAATGGTTAATAATAATGTTAATAGTTGTTAATGCCTTGATGTCAACATGGTAAGAAGTCCCCAGAGGAGTGCCTCAAGGATCTGCTTTTGGCCCTGGGCTGTTTTGCATTTTTATGAGTGATTTGTATAAAGGTATAGATCTCATGCTCCTCAAATTTGCAGATGACACCAAGCTGGGTAGGAGAGCTGACACAATTCATAAAAGAGTAAGGATCCAAAAAGATTTTGATAGATGAGAGTCTTGGACTGAATTCAACAAGATGAAATTCAATAGGGATGAATGTAATATCTTGTAATATTATTGGGTATTAATAATTTGGGTAAAAATGTAATATATTAGGTTATGTAATATTTGGGGTATGTAATATCTTGGGTACAAATACCAACTTCAAGAGGATATGATGAGGGAGACCTGGAGAAAGAGGTGTTATTCTGAAAACCATTAGGAGGTCTTAATGGATTGCAAGCTCCAATGAGACAGTAGTGTAATGCTATAGTTAAAAGAAAAAAAATATGACCTTGGGTGACATTGAGTCAAATAATTATTAGCTTTAATAGCTTCCAGGAATCAGGAAGTGGCAATCTTTTCCACCTTTCCCTCATCAGAACTTACTGGGAGCCTTGTGTTCAGTTATGGGCAGCAGAGTTTAAGGACACTCATAAACTAGAGACTGTCTTGAGGAAGGCAAGCAACATTGATGAAAGTCCCTGAGTCATGACATATGAGGATCAGTGGAAGGAATTGGGAATGTGTAGCCTGAAGAAAAGAAGACTCAGAAAGAACATCAGAGGTATCTTAATGTCTTTCAAGAGATGCCACATGGAGGAAGAATTAGGTTTATTCTGTTTTTCCTTATAGGGCAGAACCAGGAGCAATTAGGGAAAGTTTCAAAGAAGAAAATTTAGACTTACTGTTAGAAACAACAACTACAACAATGACTCCCAAAGTGGATTAGGCTATTTAGAGAAGTGGTAGGTTCCCCTTGATGGAGGTTTTAAAGCAGAATCTATACAATGACTTATCAAGTAGATTATAATGGGATTTCCTTTTATGTGGACAACTAGGTGGTTCAGTGGATGTGGTGTCAGGCCTGGAGTCAGGAAGATTAACTCATCTCCCTGGGTTCAAATCTGGCCTCAGTCCAATTACTAGCTTTGTGACCCTGGGCAAGTCTCTTGACCCTATTTGCCCTGGTTTTTTCATCTGTAAAATGAGCTAGAGAAGGAAATGGCAAGGTATACTAGTATCTTTACTAAGTATAAGGGGGAAAAGGGGTTAATTTTAAAAGGGTTGGACTGTATTATTTAAGAGTGTGGTCTCCAGGAATTTAATTTATTCCAAAGAGATTTATTTACAAAATGTAGAAAGAGTTAAATAAGAAAACCAGAGAGAAGATAAGGTAAGTCTCTAAGTCTCTCTCAAGAGGTAAGTCTCTCCTGAGGTTAGTTGGTTTTGTTGTTGTTGTTTTTGATTTTTTTTTCAGAAAATCCAGCAGTTAAGAGTCAGCTTTTCACTCACCATGTGTCAATTCATAGGAAGAGATTTTAGAACAGCCTCACCAGGAGCAGGGTCTAGGGTCCAGCCTCCACTCCAAAGAATGAAGAATTGTCTCCAGTCTCCACTTCCAAAGAATGAACAACTGTCAGTCGAACTCCATTTGGGAAGTTGTAATACCCTTTTAAAGACACTTTCTCTTGATCTTCCCCTAATTCTATGTCTACCAATCACAGTTGAAGTTCTGCTTTAGGATTGTCAAGGAGGCAGTCAGTTGATTCTGATTCATCACCCACTACCACACACGAGGGTCACAGACCTCCGACTTAATGATTAAGTGGGATGTTTATACTTTTTTGGTGATTAGATCTAAAAGTAGGCAGATCTTCCTACTTAACTTTAAGTACCATATTCTAAAAAGAGGCAGGGGTTACAATTTAATCTTCACAATCAGGGGGAGAGTTAATTAATTTCATTTTAACAATCAGGAGAGAGTTAAATTGAATCTTCACAATCCCCCCTGATTATCATTGGGACACTAGTCTCCTCACTGATCATTTAACATAATCATCTTGTACCCCTAAAAATTTCTAACTACTGATGTATACAATATTTCACCTTCTAAGATGAAACTACAATAGTTAGAGATAAGAAGAAAATAGAAGAGAAAGAAAAACCAATGTTTTATTAGGCACTTTGACAAAAAACCAATTGGGGGCAGTCCCCTTTGGCATAAAAGTATACATTTACAATAAATGTTCATCCCCTTTCAGTTCAATCAATTGTACCCAAAAGTTCATTCTGGATCTTCTTGATGCAGTGTAGGTTTCTGCAGACATCTTTCTTCAAATAGTTCATTCTCTGGATTCAAGGAGTTAACAAACTTCTTTTCCTGAAAATTTTCTCAAACAAAATTTTAAATCTTGAATTTTTAAAAATTAAAATATAATACAATCCTCCCTGAAGAGGGTGTTCACCAACACTCAGATCAACTCAAAAGTGGTTGAGTTATGAGGTATATGAGTCAATTATCAAAAGAAAAACCAAAAACACAAAAAGAAAAATAAGTAGAAAAGAAATTAAACTTTGCGAGAAATAAACATTTCGAAATCAGAATCAAAATATCAAAAATTATGTATATAGAATTTCTGAATAAAACAAGAATAAATTCCTAACAGGTCCTTGTATTAGCATCCAATTAAAGTAAATTTTTGTCCTACAAATCTGCAGGGAAAAAATTGCAGTAATATTGTATTTACCCATTATAAGTCAGGATGACAGGAAGTTACGAGTCAGATACAACTTAAGTGACTGAACAACTGGACTAGATGGCTACCAAGGTTTCTTCCAAATCTAAAAATCAATCATTCTATGACTGTAAGACTTGAGGTCTATTCATCATGCCACCTATTTGGATTGAAGGTAGATGAAGAAGTTGAGGGAAGGAGAGATAGAGAAAAGGACAGATAAATAGATCAAGGGAGGGATGGAATGAATGGAAGGAGGAAGGTTAGGCAATTGGTTTGAAGGATGCATGGAGCAATGGACAGAAGTATGTAGAGATGTAAAGAAACAGGGATGAATAAAAGGAAGCATAGATGATGGGGTAGGTAAAGGAATGGATTAAGGGATGGAGGAATAGATAGAATTATGAATATCATGTGATGTGATCTTATAGGAAAGTGTGGATGAATGGGTAAATGGAAGGATGGATGTAGGGATAAAAGGAGGAATTGTTAGAAGGATGTACTCAGGCAGAGCAGCTAAGTGGCACAGTAGAAACAAACAGGGTCTCAAAGGGTCAGACAATTGAAAAGGACTGAATGACAATGCCAAGGACAGGAAGGAGAAATGGAGGGAAGGATGGAAGAATTGGTAGAAGGATAGAGAGATAAAGGAATGGATGCAGGGTTGGTAGTGTCAATATAGTGATAAATAGAGAAATAGAGGGAAGAATGGATACAGAGATGGATAGAGTGGAAGAGGGTTCAAACTATAGGCTATAGCATTAAAGAGCAAAGATCCTGCAATAAGACAGGCTTTTAAAAAATTAGCCATTGGCAATAGTGAGGTAGTTTCTTCAACACAGTATACATTTATTACCATTTAAAAGCTCTTCTGAATTAGGTCACTCAGTGACTTCCTGGTTTTGATGAAGCAGAACATCTATCTTCAAGGAATGAAGGTAAAGGAGAGATGGATAAATTAAAGTGAGACATTGAAGAACAGTCCATCATTCAGTGTCTCCAGATGCATTCAGGATCATGTGACATGGTTCATCTCCCCAGAGCACTTCATAAATTCTACAATGTGGTCATTATTGTTTAGCCAGTTTGCGACAGGATGGTTTCCAAGTCAAGGTACAAAACATGATCAAATATGGGTAAAGTATGAGGCAGTGGAAAGAATGTTTTTGGAGACTGAAAATTTGGGTTCGAATCCCCAATTCTGCAATTATTCTAATCCCTATGACCTTTGGAAAGTGGTTGAACATCTTTTGGCCTTTGCTCCCTCCCCTGTGAAATGAAGTTGCTTGACTTAACATTAAGCAGAAGATTTTGTATTTCTTCCTGGAGATTGTGGGTACCCACTTGGAGTTTATTGAGGAGGTGGGGTGGCCTGTTGGGATTTGTCCTTTAGGGAAATTTGGCAGCTGGTTGGAGAATGGACTGGAGTAAGGTAAGCAGACCCATTACCAGGCTATTGTAATAGTCCAGAGGACATGGACTCTTTTGGCAATCAGTCTGGAGATTCCCTCCTCATGATTATATTTTTAAATGCATCAGATAAGATACTTAGGAGTGCAAAGGAAACCAATTATACTAAAATACAATAATCAAAACAGATTCTTTTAAAAAGTTTTGGAAACCTCAGATAAAGGAACCCTGCCTTAGATGGAGAAATCTGCTTATGATTTTGGAGCCCAATGCTTCTATTAAATAATCTACACCAATAAGTGGTTTCAAAGTGCATAACATTCACAGAGATGTGTAGAAGGAGGCAGCAGATTCTGTGAAGATTGGATTTTGCTATCTCCTGATTGTAACAATGAAGGTACTTAGCTCTTCATTTATTGGGAAAATTGAATTGTAATCCCCAGTCTATTTTTAGATTTTAATCCCCAAAAGTGTTAACTCAGTATTTAAAGTAGATCTACCCATTTTAACTACAAAAAGGTGAGAACTAACTACTAAAGGTGCAAACTAACCACAAAAGGTGTGATCTAACCAAAAAAGGTATGAACCCCCATTTCATACACTGAGTGGGTAGTCCTGGAGAGGAACATCTGCTGTGATTGGTAGATATGAAATTTAGGGCAGGTGACACAAGAGAAAAAGATCTTTAAATAGAGGAAACAGAGGCACACAAAGAGAATATAGATCTTTAGTCACTCAGAGTTGGACTGAAGAGGAGTCACCTGGGCTTGGAGTAAAGAATCAGTCACTCAGAGTTGGAGGGAAGACAGACACTTGAGAAGAGACTGGAAGACAGACATTCAGACTTGGCTGTGGAACTGGACCCCTGGAGGAGCTTGCGCAGGAGACCTCAGACTGCTTTCCTTTTAGACAGTCACCATGGTGAGTATAAAGGCTGACTTCTGTCCTTACACTTTCTGGAGGTGTGAACCTCTGAGAAAGGCCCATCCTCTTGAGATTCCTTTCCCCTGGCTGGGGCTCTAGAATTTCTACCTGGGTCAGAGGAAGCTCTCTCTCTCTCTGTCTCTCTCTGTCTCTGTCTGTCTGTCTGTCTGTCTGTCTGTCAGTCTGTCTCTCTCTCTCTCCCCTTTTTTTTTCTCTCTTCCTTAATATCTTCCCTCCATTGTAAATAAACTACCATAAATTCCATTCTACTTTAGTAATTCATTTTGGGATTTTAGTATTCCTTGAGACCACCAATTAAATATATTCAGTTCAACCATAATAAATTCTAACAATTCTTTCTGCAATCTGAGCTAGAATCCAGTCTCACAAAAACCGACTTTTTTCTCTCACTTTCCCAGTAGCCGCTTCTCATATATAGATATAGATATAGATATATATCTTAAAGAGATCTATAAATAATGCTATTCTGTTATTATTATTATTATTATTATTATTATAATTTACCAGCTATCTGACTTTGAAAAAATGACATCTATTCTCTGGCCTCTATTTCCCCATCTGTGAAGTGAAGGAGGTGGGTCAGATGACCTCTGAGATTTTTTTCTGTTCTAAATCCTAGGAAGGATATTTGTGACCCATTGATAGTAAACTGTGTCACATTGATAATAAGAACTATAATATATAGAGTATATTGATAATACAATTTATTCCTATGGTTCTTTAAAGTTTAAGAAGCACTTTCAGTAACACAGTCCTGGGAGGCAGGTAGTTCACTCTAACTGTTATCTCTATTTTATTTGAGGAGAAAAGATAGTCTCAGAGAGCTTAAGGCATTTGTCTGAGGTCACACAGTCAGCACATGGCAGAGGAAGGATTTGAACCTGGATTTTCTTTCCTAACATCCTGCTCTTCTACTCATCCCCAGTTTCAAACTTGACTCCATATGTTCCCATTGTAATCATCAAATAATTATTGTTGAAAATAGTCTGAACCAATTTGGAATGATGCCCAGAATGCTATAAAACAGTGCATATCCTTTGACCCAGCAAAACCACTACTAGGTCCATATTCCAATGATTTTTTTTTAATAAAGGAAAAAAAGGCTTATGAGTACAAAAATATTTATAGAAGCTCTTTTTATTTTTTGAGGCAGGAAAGAACTGGAAATTAAATGGTTGCCCCTCAGTTAGGGAAAGGCTGAACAAGTTGTGGTATATGATTGTGATGGAATATTATTGTGCTATCAGAAATGAGCAGGAGGATTTCAAAAAAACCTAGGAAGAATTATATGAACTAACGCAAAGTGAAATGAGCAGAACCAGGAGAACAGCCTACACAGTAATAGCAATATTGTACAATGATATACTGAGAAAGACTTAACTGTTCTGAGCAATACAATCATCTAAGATGATTCTGAAAGACTTTTGATGAAAAATGCTAGCCATCTTCAGAGAAATAACTGATGGAGTCTGAATGCAGATTGAAGTAAACTTTTTAAAACTTTATTTATTGTTTGTCTGTGTTTTCTTTCACAAAATGACCAATATGGAAATATGTTTTATATGACTGCACATATATAAACTATATCAAATTGCTTATTTTCTCAAGGGGGGTTCAAAGGGGAGAGAATTTAGAATTCAAAATTTTAAAAAGATATTTTCTTTTCCCAATTACATATAATAAAAGTTTTCAACATATGTTTTCTGAAATTAAAATATCCAAATTGTCTCCCTCTCTCTTCCTTCTCCTCTCTTGGAGATGGTAAGCAATTTGATCTGGATTATATGTATATTATCATGTCATTATTATCAATTATCAAGATATATTTCCATATCGGTCATTGTTGTGAGAGAATACACATATGAAACTCAAACTCTAAAATAAAAATATAAACAAACTATAGTGAAAAATAGCAAGGCCTTGATCTGCATTCTGATTTCAACAATTCTTTCTCTGCAGGTAGATAGTATTTTTTGTCATAAGTCCTGGGGAATGACTTGTATTCTTGTTAATTTGTCCTAGTTCTCTGCAAATTTGAAAAATTAGAAGTTTGTCAGAGAAATTTGCTATAAAAAGTTTTTCCAGTGTGTTGATTCCCTTCTAATCTTGGTTGCAGGGGTTTTGTTTGTGCAAACCTTTTTTAAAATTTAAGATAATCAAGATTATTCATTTTATATCTCATCATGCTATCTCTTGTTTAGTCATAAATTCTTCTTTTCTCCAAAGATTTGCCAGGTAAACTTATCCCATATTATATACCATAATTTACTTATGTTATCACCCTTTAAGGTCTAAATCACATACCCTTTTTGACCTTATTTTGCTATAGGATGTGAAATATTGGTCTATGCCTAAATAATACTGTTTTCCAGTTTTCCCAGCAGTTTTTGTCAAATAGTGAGTTCTTATCTCAAAATCTGAAGTCTTTGGGCTTATCAAACACTAGATTGCTAAAGTCATTTGCCCCTGGATATTGTGTATCTAATCTATTCCATTGATCCACCATTTTATTTCTTAGCCAATACCAGATTGTTTTGAGGATTATTGACTTATAGTACAGTTTGAGATCTGGTACTGCTGGGCCACCTTCCTTCACATTTTTTTCATTAATTCCCTTGATATTCTTGGCCTTTTGTTCTTCCAGATGAATTTTGTTATTGTTTTTTCTAATTATATAAAGTAATTATTTGGTAGTTTAATTGGTACGTCAATGAATAGATAAATTAGTTCAGGTAGAATTGTCATTTTAATAATATTAGCATAGCCTATCCATGAGCAATTCAAATTTTTCCAATTGTTTAGATATGACTTTATTTGTGTGAAAAGTATTTTGTAATTGTGTTCATATAATGCCTGTGTTTGTCTTGACAAGCAGATTCCTAGGTATTTTATATAATCTAGAGTTATTATAAATGGAATTTCACTTTCCATCTCTTGCTGTTGGATTTTGTTGGTAATATATAAAAGTGCTGATGATTCATGTGAGCATATTTTGAATAAATTTGCTAAAGTTATTAATTATTTCAACTAATTTTTTTTAGTTCATTCTCTCAGATTTTCTAAGTATGCCTTAATATCATATGAAAAGATCCTCATTGTCTATTTTAATTCCTTCCATTTCTTTTTCTTTTCTTATGGATAAAACTAGCATTTCTAATACAATATTAAGTAATAGTGATGATAATAAACACCCACACTTGATCTGATTGAGGTTTCTAACTTGTCCATAATGGAGATCAGACTTGCTGATGGTTTTAGATAGCTACTACTTATCATTTAAAGGAATGGCCCATTATTCCTATGCTTTCTGGTGTTTTTAATAGGAATGGGTGCTGTATTTTGTCAATGGCTTTTTCAGCATCTATTGATATAATCTTGTGATTTGTTAGTTTGGATATTGATAGGGTAATTTAGTTTTCCTAATATTAAACCAGCCCTGTATTCCTGGTATATATCCTACCTGAGCATAGTAAATAATCCTTGTGGTAGATTGCTGTAGTCTCCTTGATAGTATTTTATTTAAAATTTTTGGGTATATATTCATTAATGAATTTGGCCTATGATTTTCTTTCTCTCTATTTTTTTGTGCTTTCTGGCTTAGGTATCATCACCACATTTGTTTTATAAAAAGAATCTGGTAAGACTACTTCTTCGCTTATTCTCCAAGGTAGTTTATATAGTATTGGAATTAATTGTTCTTTAAATGTTTGATAGAATTCATTTGGGAATCCATTTGACTTTGGGAATTTTTTCTTAGGGAGTTCATTAATGGCTTGTTCAATTTCTTTTCCAAGATGAGATTACTTAAATATTCTAGTTCCTCTTTTGTTAATCTGGGTAATATATATTTTTGTAAATATTCATCAATTTCATTTATATGATCAGATTTATTAAATATAATTGGGCAAAATAATGCTTAATGAATACTTTTGTTTCTTCTTCATTGGTTCTGAATTCACCATTTTCATTTTTTGATGCTCAAAATTTTATTTTTTCCTTTTCTTTTTAAAAAATCAAATTAATAAAATTCTATTTTATTTATTTATTTTTTAAAACCCTCACCTTCCATCTTAGAATCAATACTAAGAATTGATTCCAAGGCAAAAGAGTGGTAAGGGCTAGGAAATGGGGGTCAAGTGACTTGCCCAGGGTCACAGATTTAGGAAGTCTGGAGGCCAGATTTGAACCTAGGATCTCCCACCTCTGGGCTGACTCTCAATCCACTGAGCCACCCAGATGCCCCCTATTTTACTTATTTTTTCATAAACCCAGCTCCTATTCTTATTGGTTAGTTCAGTGGTTCTCTTATTTTCAATTTTATTAATTTCTCCTTTGAGTTTTAGGATTTGTAATTTATTATTTAGTTGGGGACTTTTAATTTGTCCTTTTTCTAGTTTTTTTTAGTTGCATGCCAAATTCATTGATATGCTTCCCCCCCCCCCCCATTTTATTGATTTAAGCATTTCGAGATATAAAACTTCTCCCTAAGTATTGCTTTGGCTGTGTCCTATAAATTTTGACATGTTGTTTCCTTGTTGTTATTCTCTTTAATGAAATTATTGATTGCTTATATAATTTGTTCTTTAACCCACCCCTATTTAAGAATTAGATTTGGGGAAAGCTGGATGGCTCAATGGAATAAGAGCCAGGTCTAGAGATGGGAAGTCCTAGGTTCAAATCTGGCTTCATACACTTCTTAGCTATGTGAGCCATGGCAAGTCACTTAACCCCTATTGCAACCATTATCACTCTTCTGCCTTAGAACCAATTCTAAGACAGAAGGTAAGGGTTTTTTTTTAAAGAATTAGATTATTTAGTTTCTAATTAATTTTTTTGTCTTTCCATGTACTTTTATTGATTATGATTCTTATTGCATTATGATCTGAAAAGAATGCATTTATTATTATATGGTTTTCTGCATTTCATTGTGAAAATGTTATGCCCTAATACATATCCAATTTTGGGGTTCATGCCATGTATTCTGAAAAGAAGGTAATTTCTTTTCTAGTTCCATTGAATTTTCTCCAGAGATCTATTAAATCTAATTTCTCTAAAATTTAATTCACTCCCTACTTCTTTCTTTTTTTTTTGTTTCAATTTATCTATATCCGAAAGGGGGAAGTTGAGGTCCATCAATAGTATAGTTTTATTATCTATTTCTTCCTGAAGCTCATTTAATTCTTTAAAAATTTGGATGCTATTCCATTTGGTACATATATGTTAAGTATTGATATTACTTCAACAACTAGGGTATCTTTTGTCAAAATGTAATTTCCTTTCTTATTTCTTCTTATTAGATTTGGGTTTTGCTTTAGCTTAGACTGAGATCATGATTTCTATTCCTGACTTTTTTTTTTCTTCAGATGATGCACAATAAATTCTGCTCCATCCCTTTAACTTTTCTCTGTGTGTCTCCCTGCCTCAAATGTGTTTCTTGAAAACAACATATCATAGGATTCTGGTTTTTAATCCACTCTGCTATCTGCTTCCATTTTGGGGTAAGTTCATCCCTTTCATGATCTCTGTTTTTATTGTTGTTGTTGTTGGTTGTCTCTCCAACCAAGGATGATGATTGTCTTTGTGCGTTTTTGTGCACAAAGACACCTGTGCATGAAGATTTAAGTGGAAAAGTCGATGCACAGAGACAGTCCCACTCTCTCGGCGTTGGAAGCCTGGGTCCAGTGGCACGAAAAATCGTTACACCTGGAGACTTCCTCAGCTGCATTGGATGGCCGTGTTGTCCTTTGTGCTCCATCACGCCCTAAGCACTCCACAGTGCCTTGCTGCATCGCCATCTCAGCCGTTGAACCTTCTTGTTGGTTTCTTCCGCCTGTTCCATCGAAGCAGTCTTCACATGCTGGGTGAGCAAAGCCCTAGTTCACCAGGGGTCAATGTCGACCTGATGGCTACCCTCACAGGTTTAGCCAGCCTGTCAAAGCCTTTGCCCTGGGTGTGGCTGCTGCCGCATGCTAGCAGCTACTAGGAGCCACAAGTGAGAGCTGGGTGTCAGGTGAGGGTCAGAGGCTGGAGAGCTGCCCTAGGAGGGCACGACAAGCCCTCCATACAAGAGATATTACCCCTCCCTGAGCACCCCATAAACCCCTCTGTTTTTATTATCAACTGTGTATTTCCCTCCATCTTATTTTCTCATTTGAATCCTGTACCTTCTTTCTCCTTTCACTCTGTTCCTCCTCACAAGTGCTTTGTTTTTAGTCATCACATTCACCCATTTCCCCCTCCCTTCTATTACCACCCCCTTGTCTAATTCCCTCCTACTTTTCTATAGGGTAAGACAGGATCTATACCAAAATTAGTATGGTTGTTATTCCTTCTCTGAACCAATTCTGTTGAGAGTAAACATTTCCCATCACCACCCTCATCCTCCCCTCCAAAGTGATACCGCTTTGGTTCCTCTTTAGGTGAGATAATTTACCTCATTCTACTCCTCCCTTCCCTTTCTCTCAGTATAATCCTTTTACCCCTTGATTTTTTTTTGCATATTGTATCATACTAATCAACCTACTCCTGCACTCTCTGTCTATATATACTCTTTCTAACTGCTCTAAAACTGATAAAAATTTTGAGTCACAAATATCGTGTTTCCATGTAGGAATATAAACAGTTTGATTTTATTGAATTCCTTTAATTTTCTCCTTACTTATCTTTTTATTCTTCTCTTGAATCTTATATTTAAACATCAGATTTTCTGTTTAGGTCTGATCTTTTCATGAGGAAGGTTTGGAAATTTTCCATCTTATTAAATGACCATTTTCCCCCTGAAAGAATGTACTCAATTTTTCTGGGTAGGTGATTTTGTAAACCTAGTTCTTCTGATTTCCAGGGTATCACATTCCAAGTCTTTAATGTGGAAGCTGTTAAGTTTTGTGCAATCCTGACTAATGGCTCTATGATAGTTGAATAATTTTTCTAGATGTTGAAATATTTTCTCCCTGATCTAGGAGCTCTTGAATTTGGCTATAATATTCCTAGTGTTGTTATTTGGAGATTTATTTCAGGAGTGCTTTACTGTTAGTTTAGGCAGGGTGTTGGGGTCTCCAAGTTAGCTTAGGGTCAGGTTTACAACCTGGAAGAGTAGTTGTGGGGAGTGGGGGCTTTCTTTTTTTTTTTTTAAATAGTATTTTATTTGATCATTTCCATGCATTTTTCATTAAAGACAAAGATCATTTTCTTTTCCTCCCTCCCACCCCCCGTGGCCGACGCGTGATTCCACTGGTATCATATGTGTTCTTGACTTGAACCCATTGCCATGTTGTTAGTATTTGCATCAGAGTGTTCGCTCCGAGTCTTTCCTCTGTCATGTCCCCTCAGCCATTGTAGTCAGGCAGTTGCTTTTCCTTGGTGTTTCTATTCCCTCAGTTTGTCCTCTGCTTTTGGATAGTGTTTTTTTCTCCTTGATCCCTGCAGATTAGAGTGGGGGCTTTCTGTTGGCTTGTGCAGGTAATCCTTGGTACAGGTTTGCTGTGGGTTGTGCTACCCTCTCACCTCAGTGAACTAGACCCTGTCTGCCTACCTTTCAAGTAGTTTATTGCAGGAAATCAGTTGGTTCTCTACCTCCAGCATTCATTTTGAAGCATTATTTTAAGGTTAGTTAGAGAGAACTCTCAGAGCAGCTCAAGCTTTTCCTGCTTCTACTCCACCATCTTGGTTCCTCCCCATCAGAACTCAAAATTTAAAAAAAAATGTAAAAAATGTTTTTATATGTCATTGGGAAAAATTTATAAAAAATGATAAAGATGAGAAAAATGAAAATATCCTGCTCCATAATGAAATTTATAGATATCACAGCAAACAGGCACTTAGCATTTTTGAAACTCAGGTAATAATGTTTTTTTTTTAAACCCTTACCTTCTGTCTTGGAACCAATATGCAGTATTGGTACTAAGACAGAAGATTGGTAAGGGCTAGACAATGGTGGTGAAGTGACTTGCCCAGGGTCATACAGCTAGGATGTATCTGAGGTCATATTTGAACCCAGGACCTCCTATCTCTAAGCCTGGCTCTCAATTCACTGAACAATCCAGCTGCCCCCAATAATGTCTTAAATATATAGAATAGACAATTTGTAGGATATTGTTGGGAAATGACAGGCCTTAGGGAACCAGGAGAATGGAGATGAGGTATAGCTAGCTTTCCTTTGATATCAAACACCTCCACCACTGTTAGATCTGCATTCATAATCCTGATTTGAAATGATTACTTATGTCACCATGGGCAAGTCACAACCTCTCTGAATCTGGGGCTAATAATACTTTTACTGCCCAAGCCAACAGCAGAGCACCCCATGCCCATCCCTGGAAATTCCAAGCTCTAAGAAGAGGACTGGTCTTGAGAGGAAAGATATTACTCAGTTTTGGACATGTTGAGTCTATAAAGTCTATACGAAATCCAGTTTGTGACATCTAAAAGATGGCTGGAGATATAAGACTGAGGATCAGGAGAGAGGTTAGGGCTGGATCAGTAGACTTGAGAATCTTCAGCATAGAGATAATAATTGAGTCCGTGGGAACTGATGATATCACCAAGTGGAATAACATTGAAGGAGATACCCCAGTCCTGAGGTCTGGGAAACAGCTATCATTAGTGGGCAGGATCTGGAGGAGGATCCAGCAAAGAAGACAGAGTGGTCAGACAAATAGGATAGAAAGTTGTCATGATAACTCAAAGAGGAAAACATTCAGGAGAAGAGAATGATTGACAGTGTCAAAAACTGCAGAAAGGTCAATAAGGATGAAGATTGAGAAAGGGTCATAGAAAGAGTCAAAGAGGCAAAATCCACATTTTTAAATGGCCAGTGGTCTCCAACTTCAGGGGGATTTTGGAATCTTGTTCACTATGCTAATGCAGGGCAAGATTTCCACAAAGATACCAATGGAAAGCATTCTAGGAGCAATAAATTCAAATGCAGTTTAGCTATTATTTCTTATGTAAGCAGTTGCAAATTGGCAGGCAATAGCCCAGGAATATTATAGCAGCTTGCTAGAAGGAGAAAACATGCTCATTTTAATAAAACCACAGGCAGCCTACAATTCTGCCCCATCACCATGGAGTCTGCTTCTGGACAGCTACTTTAATGGTGACCACAAATATAATCACCATAGGCTAGCCTTGCTGTCTCAGTGGTCCCTTGTTATTCTCACAGTGTTAGGAGAAAGCAAGCAAGGCACTTAACCCATTGGATCCATCACCTATGACAAACTTATGAGAGCCTATGGAGGGGAGTCCTTCAGGCGAGGCAGGATCCTCATCACTATTGGCAGTAAGCTGCCTCATTGGACAGAACTCCCATATTGCAGAGGGGATCGCAGATCATATGAGTGTGAGTTCAGTCGAGTTGGTGTTGAAATGATAAGTGTGTTGGATTCTAGAAGCTTCTAGGACTCCATCCATATTAGGTTCTCATGTCTAAAGAATAGTTAGTCACTGTGCTGAGTTTCAAGATTACTTCAGTAGAATGTAATCTCCTTGGGGCAGGGACCGACTTATTTTTGTCTCTGTGTTGCCAGTACCTACCAAACTGCCTTGCACATAGGAAGTCCTGTTCAGTTGGTTGTTGAACTTTAGCATTTGCCAATGCAACGAGTTTTTGTCTTCACGGTATATACTGACAACTTGATTATATTCATTTCAGAGACAGAGAAACTGAGGTTGTGTGATTTGGAGCAGAGCAATCTGAAATGAACATGGGTGGCGACCTTCCACAATCACCTTCTATTTTTCACCTTTTCCTCTGTTTACTCCTTTCTCCTTCCTATATGATGCCTTCAGATTCCCAGTGAGCTATGATATTCTGCTTAACGATATTCAGGGCTAAAGAGGAAATTGATCTCCGGACCAGTTTTCTCCAGATCACTGCATCCCAGAATTAGACAGCTGGGAAGCACCTCAGAGACCAGCTACTCCAACAAATAGCTCAAAGGAATCCTCACTGTTATAATATACCTAACAAGTGGTTATACAATCTTCCTGGATGACCTTGGAAGAGGGGAAGCCCCATCTCTCAAGGAAACCTATTGCATTCTGGGACACGTCTAATCATTAGGATGTTTTTACTGACATTAAGCCTAAATTAGCCTCTTAGCGACTTCCACCCATTGCTTCTAATTCTGCCTCCTGGGGCCAAATGAAATAAGTCTAATCCTTCTCCCATTTGACAGCTCTTCAGATGCTCAAAGACAGCTGACTTGCTCCAAGTCACACACAGCAAGTGCTGGACCAGAGCCATAAATAGGATAGAAAAATCTGAATTTTGCCAAAGGGTACAAATTTATAGAAAAAAAATTCTCACATTCTCTTTTAAAATGTTTTCTTTTACTACATAGAATGTCTTAAATAAACACTGATCCAAAAGCATAGTTGCTGTCCACTTCAAGTCCTTATCACATTATTTTCTTTCATTAAAATCCAGTTCATTCATTCTCACTAACAGATATCAGTAACAGATCAGCTCTATTGAGGTAGGTGACTGAAATACTTCCTTTTTGTTTTGTTTTAGTAGCAAGATGGTATAATTTATTTTCGTTCTTATCAGTGTCTGGTTTTTAATTCAGAGCAACACTACTGCAGAGAAAGAAATTATATTGGAATAAATGTAATATATCATAGCCTAAATATACTTTATTGTTTTTTCTTTCAAAAAATTAATCCGTTCCTCTTATTCCCCCCCCTCCAACTAAGCAATTAAAAAAACCCTTCTGAAAAATAAATCCCTCAATTCATAGCTGCATAGTCCAACAAACCAAATTTCCACATTGGTCATGCCCAAAAATGTCTGTCTCCTTTTTCTTTTAGGTCCCCATATTTTTGGCAAGAGGCGAATGATATACTTCATCTTCATTCATTCATTCATTCATTCATTCATTCATTCATTCATATATTCCTTCAACAGTGTAGGAGCTACTGTTGCTTCTAAATTTCACTGTTACTCAATTAAATTTACCTTATTAACTTCTTGCATTTATTTATTTATTTTTTAATTATTCATTCATTCATTCATTCGTTTGTTTGTTTGTTTGTTTAATATTTTTTAAATCTTACCTTCTGTCTTAGAATCAAATACTAGGTATTAGTTCCAAGGCAGAAGAGTGATAAGGGCTAGGCAATGGGGGTGAAGTGACTTGTCCACGGTCACACAGCTAGGAAGTATCTGAGGCCAGATTTGAACCCAGGACCTCCTGTCTCTGGGCCTGGCTCTCAATCCACTGGGCCACTCAGCTGCCCCCTTTGTATTTATTTATAAAATTGATTTGATGGTGGGTTTCCCACTGTTTACTCTAGGAGCATTCCAAGCTGCATACTCCAGGCATCAAAAACTCAATTTATATAGCTCTGGTCATTTCATGTGATGATTAAAAGCTGTGCTTAGCATTAAAGACATAGACTATTTGGGATTGAAGAAGTCATAGACTCATAGACTCTCAGAGTTGAAATGATCGACTAAAAGACAATCCCACCATAACATACCTAACAAACCACCTTGTCCGGTCTCATCATTTTATATTGTCCTATCTCTCCTGAATTTCTTTTTTATTCATTTTCTCCATTATCGAAGATCTGTTTTTCTCTCTATTCCCAGAAAAATAAAAGAAAATATCCGGGTAGGAATTACTTATAATCAAGCAAAACACATCCCCATGCTGACTTACCCAATCATGTATGTGTTATTTTGCATGTTTAATAATGTCTTATCTCTCTGTTAGGAGAGAGGTGGTAGGTTTCATGACCAGTCCTCTGAAGCCATGGGTGATGATTGCATTGATTGGGGTTTTTCAGCCTTTCAAAATCATCCCTTTTAATCATGGTGGTACTATAGTATTATTTATTCTCCTGTTTTTCTCAATTCACTCTGCATCTGGCTATTCCCCAATTGATGAACGGCCCCTTCATTTCCAGTTATTTCCTATCAAATTTCAAAGAACTCTCAACTATAGAGGCAGAAGTAATGTTGGCTTTCCAGACACTTAGTTTCTTCAATTAGTTACCAAGTATTTACTGAGAGTCCAATGTGATTTCAGACCTGCGTTGGGCACTGAGAGGAATGCAAGGGAAGCTTCAGCTCACAGCATTGTTAGTGCTGTAAGAAATGATGAGGGAGATGACTTCAGAAAAAGCTGAAAAGATCTATAGGAATTGATGCAGAGCAAAATAAGCCGAACTGGGAGAACATTGCACACAATAACAGCAGTATTGGAAGATGATTATCTGTAAAAACTTGGCTACTCTTAGCAATGCAATGATCAGGACAATCCTGAAAGACTTATGATGGGGAAGGCTCTCCACCTCCAGAGAAAGAACTGTGGGAGTCCTCTTTCACATCAGTCTATTTACAGTTTTATTTGGAGGTTTGGGTTATGTATGAGTTTGCTCTTACAACAAAGACCAATATGGAAGTGGGTTTTACCTGGCAATAAAAAAGAATTAAAATAAAATAAAATAATTGCAAAGAAAAAGCCAGTATTGGTGGGAATTATTGGGAAAATCAAATATATAAAACAGAGAACCACACAAGACATAATAAAGAGCTTAACTTTGTGGTTTGACTTACAGCAGGTATTTGAAGAGAGTGATCATTGTGGTCTTGCATAGACAGGGAAGGTTTCATAGAAAAGAGAAAAGGAAGCCTAGCAGAATGAGTTAGTTACAAGGGTATGCTGGAGCCAGCTTTAACCAGCTCACAAGAACCAATTGTTAAGTTATCACTGGGGCATTGCCATCTCAGAAATCACCAAATACTATAAAATGGGGCTTGATTTATTGATTTGTTGATTGTCTAGAATTAAGAAAGTGATGGAAAAAATACCATTGACAAAATGAGCTGGGTGCACATTCCCACCACATACCCTGCCCTGAGATTTGATTGTTAAAACACTGGCACACCCCTGGGTGAGTTGGGAGAAGAGGAGGAGGAGAGAAATTCCAGATGAAGGGGGGAAAGCACCAGCAAATCCAGAAAGGCAAAAGTGAAAGGGTATGGATAACATTAAAAGATTGGCTTAACGAAAGCAACTGAACAGTTCTTGGGTTAGTGGGAAAAAATGGAGATGAAGTAAGTGGAGTGAGTTGGGGCTGGATCGTGGTGGTTGTTGGAAGCCCATGAGAGAAATCTGAGCTTTAAATTTACAGACAACAGGGAGCCCTTGAAAGGTCTTGAGCAGGGTAGTGATGTTATAAAAGCTGTGCTTTAGGAACATTCAGCTGGCAGTAATGTGGAAAATAGATCAGATGAGAGCAAATATGGATCAAGTAGACTAGTTAGAAGATTCTTTTACAGAAATGAACTGAGAAAGCTTTACTAATGTTCACTGGGAATCCACTTAATTTGTGACCTTATACTGGATATGTTTTATCTCAGTTCTATTTCCACAGCAACTCTAATATTCAGCCCTTTCCTCCCCTACCATGACCCCCATTCTAATCCAAAGTCTTTTACTTCTTTCCTAGACTACTGTAAGAATATCCTAATTGAATTCTCTGAATCTCCCCAGTCTTCTCAACTCTTTCTCTCCAGAACTGCCAAAAATAATCTGAGTATAGGTTGGACCATGTCATGTTCCCATTCCAGAATTTTCAATAGCTCCCTAGTGCCTTTGGGGTAAAATATAAACTTCTCTAAAGCCTTCCAGAGCCTGGCTCTAATATCCTTTCCCAGGAGTATGTCAAATAATTCCCCTTCACACATTCTCTTTTCCTGTTAAGCTGGTCCAGCTTTTTTGTTCTGCTTTGGTGATATAGGGTGTCCTCCACCCCTGGAACACATTCCCTCCTCACCTTTACTTCTTGGCTTCTGTCAGGGTACCAGTCAGATGCCACTTCCTGCAGGAAGCCTTTCCTTATACCCCTAGTTGTCAGTGTTTTCTCCTTCTTCGCTTAATAATATATTTATTTGTCTGTCAAAATGTAATTCTCAAATGAAATAGAAGTTCATTGAGAACTGGAAAGGTTTCATATTTTTTTCTTTGTGTCCCTAGCCCCTACCATCTTCCTTGGCACAGACTCAGCACTTAATATGTTAGATTTCAGGAAATGTAGAAAGCAGGTTAAGTCATGAATCATCAGTCTGGAGGGAAAAGGGATCCCAGGGGCTCTCAGTCCACTCCTGAAATGATAAAGAAACTGAAGCCCAGAGAAGTTAGATGGCTTCTTCAGGCCCCTCTAATTGGCAGAGCCAGAATTTGAGCACATGTCCAGTGACCACTGACCTTGTTTTTTTTCTGCTCCACTCCATGGTCCAGCCTGACTGGCTGAGGCATCTGGAAGTGTCTCCTTTCTTATTTGGAAATTGTTATTTATATTAAAAGACAGGAAAATGGTTTGTATTTGAAAACCATTGAGAATGGCAGCCTCTCAGGGGAAAATACTTGGGCAGAAACAAGCAGTTCTGAAAGGATCAGAGAGAAATCAGCCTCTCAGAGAAAAAAGGTCTCAGTGAAAGTCGAGATGGCCAAGTGTCTTGTTTCCCAGCAGCTCATCTACATAGCTGTCTTTTTGTGTACCCTTTAGAGGGTTGGGGAATCTTCATAACTAGGATTTTGGTTTTCCGCAACTGTGGAACAATTGTATAATGCCTGTCTATGATGATGACCCTTGTGGTCCTATGAGAGGAAAACTCCTCAGAGTCCAGTAAGCAATGTTGTTATGAGGACTTAAAGGAAGGGATTAAAAAAAAGAATTAATGGATTCATCCCAGCAAGTCTGTTTAAATGGGAATACCAATCAGGGGCTCAGTTGTACATGGGAGACATTTAGTTTCCCCACCCCATCAGGGTTACCCCTACCCATCGCTCCTGAGAGGGAGTTAAAGCATCATGGTCACCTCTCTGGAGATCCACCCAAATTGCTACTATGAGTAGGTGGCTTAAGAGAGCCAGTCCTAGCCAGAGATATGGGAGTTGGGGGTCAGAACCAAGCCTGCATTGGTACTGATTATGTCAATGAGATAGCACTGTTCATCTGGAAACTGGGCAGAGTAAACAAGGCAGAGTGAATTCTGGGAGAGGCATGGACTGATAGGAGGTCACAAGGGAAGGATGGATGAGATCATGGTCTAGTTGTGTTTTCCCTCCTTGGGACAAGGGAAAGTGTATCATACCAGAAGATGAGGCACAGAGGTGAATGTGCAATGAGTGCAGGAGGTTTTAGATAGTAAGAGAAAGAAAGTAGAAGAATGGTTCAGTTCACATTGGATGGATTTTTAAACTAGCTTGTCTCCAAATGTGATGTTTCTGAATTTACCTTGCTCTTTATCTTGTGAATAAACTCTATAAATAGTACACCAAGTCTCACTTGAGTGTGGCAGAAGGGAGAAGACTGGAAAGGGGAAGCATGACTCAATTGAAAAGGCTCCAGGCGTGCATCCTGATTGCCACAAATCCCCTCAGTGACCTGGGCCAAATCACTTCCATTTACTGGACCCTAGTTTCTTTTTCTGTTCAATGAAGGGGATGGGCTAAGTGATCTCTAAGATCCACTCTGGTTCTGTATCTCTCTGCTGGCTTCCTTGGCTTCCTTCAAGTACCAGCTAAAATCTCAGCTTCTATAGGAAGCCTTAACTAATCTTTCTTTATTCTCCCCACCATTGGTTATTTCCAATCTATTTGTATGTAACTTGAGTCTACCAAATAACTTGCATGCTGATCTCTTTGGGGGCAAGAACTATGGCACATAGTAGGTACTTAATAAATAATTATTGATTGATCCAATGAAGAAAGAGATTGCCAGGTATTTGGGTCCAGTGGCAGGGGTAGACGATACATGACATCATGTTTAGGAAGTCAGGATTCAAAACATCTGGGAGTTCAGTCATCCTCATAACACTGGGTCAGTACCTTGAGGCAGGATTTAAAAACTGGAGATTTGAAAACTAGCTCATCGAGAAAGCCAATGGCCAAGGGCAATGATTCTGGCATGGCTACCCAAGTGACTTAGGATCAGAGGACTGAGAGCCAGAAGGTCCCTTAGTGATTGTCTGATGTACTTTCCCACCACCACTATGATACCTTACCAAAGAGAAACAGGATAAGAGACTCATTCAAGGTCACAGAGGTAGAAGCTAGCAGGTCTGGGATTCAAGCCTACACCATCTGTCTTCCAATTCAGGGATCTTTACATGATGGAACACTGCATGGCTGTCCCGATTACCTGAAGGACTAAGCAGCTCTCTAGAAGAGCATTCCAAACAGAAACAAAACTGATTTTGTAGAGAGGGTCAAGATCATTAGATGATTCATTTAGGGCTAGAAGAGGTCATCTAATCCAGACCCCTTATTTTACAGATGAGGAAGGAAACCAAGGCCCAGAGAAGTTAAGTAATTTGTTCAAGGTTATGCAGATGGCAAGCAGCAGAATCAGGATGGGAATCCAGTTTCTCCATGTCCAAATCCAGTTGTCTTTCTACTCTACTGTTTCAAGAAATACTCTCAAGGAATGAATGGCTTCTTTCCTAACAGCCCCCAATATCTCTTTTAGGTATTGGACTACAAATGGCCGGAAAGTCAGGATCAGAATCCTTAGTAAAATGTATTTGAATGAGAATCAATTGTACCACAATTTTGCCATAGAGATGAGGGGCCCTAAGACATTGCTGGCACTAAAACTTCATGTTGAAGAAAGCAAGCCTTAGCAGTTCTCTGACAGTAGCTGGGCACCACTCCTGGGAGGATCTGCTACCCCGCTTAAACTCCAGTTGCCATCTTCAGGGGTCAGTGACAGTGCATTGTAGTTACTAGCCTGATTTAGGAGAGGCAGGAGATTTCTTTACTGAAAGTGATCATTGCTTGGTGGCAGATGCTAGCAGTAGGCTGGATGGAGGGCATAGGAGATGTTTTGCCAATGAGTCACTTGGGAACAATGTATATGGGAAGAAGGGCACCAAGGGGTCTGAGGAGGTTCTAACACTACAGAGAAATCTGGTGATGTTTCTTCTCTTTCTGTCTCTGAGTCTCTGTCTCTCTTTTGTCTCTGTCTCTCTGCTCAATCTGTCTATCTGTCTCTCTGTCTCTTTCTCCACAATACTAATCTGTCATTATCTAATCAGATGCAAAGTCCTTGTGATTTCTTTCTCTTAAATATCTATCATTTACATCCCCTTTCCCTCACTTCTAGCTATCATCCTAGTTCAGATACTCATCCTCTCTCATCTATACTATTACCGTAGCCTCTTCATTGTTCTCCCTGTCTCCAGTCACTTTTTTTCTACAACTCACCCCATCTATCTGCCAAAGTGATTTTGCTAAAGCACAGCTCTGATCACATTACCTTCTCTACTCAATAAACTTCAATAGCTCCCTATTTCCTTCTGAATCAATGATAAATTCCTCCATTTATCATTTAAAGATCTTTACAACTTAGCCCCTTCCTATCTTTCCAATTTTAAAACAAATAACTCCCTTCTACAAGATTTTGGTTTAGCTACATTAGTTTGCTTCTGTTCCACCCACAAGCCATTTACCACCTCTGCACCTTTGCATTAATTGTCTCCCATGCCTAGAATTCTCTTCCTCCTAACCTTTGTATTGTAGAACTTCTGGTTTCCTAGAAGATTCTGGTCAAGTGCCACTATCTAAAGGAAATCCTTTCCAGTACTCTCTCCCCCAGCTAGTACTCCTCTTCCCTCTAAAGTTAAGGTCAATATACTCTGCACATAAGCTACTTGAGGGCAGGGATTATTTTTGCCTCTTTTTTTTTTTGTATCACAACTGCTTAGTACAGGATATATATATGTATATATACATATATACACACACATATATATATAGTAGTCTTATATAGTTTTAGTGGTAGTCTCTCGGTGACCGAGAATGATGATAGTATGTATAGTATATACATATATAGTATAGTATATATATAGTAATCACTTAATAAATGGGTATCCATTGATTGACTTGCCTTAGTGATGATTACACAGAATCTCTGCGTGGGAAGGGACCTCAAAATCATCTAGTCCAACCGGTGCCTTAACAAGATCCTCCTCAACCACCTCCCTAACAGATAGATGGTCATCCAGCTTCTCCTTGAATAGCACCAGAGAAGGAAAACTCACCACTTCTTGAGGTTGCCCATTTTGCTCCTGGACAGCTCTAATTATCTCTCTGAGCACCAACCAATGGGCTTCTAGTTCTGCCCTTACTCCATCCCTAGAAAAATATCATTCGAATGTCTCAGTCTTTCCAGACCTCTTGATTAAACATCACAGTTTAAACAACCCTATAAGATAATAAGAAAGAACACAAAAAGATAACCAGAATGACTGAGTCATAAGTACCTCAACAAAGTTTACAGGAGAACCTAAGTCAATAATTACCTAGAGACAAGATTATAATCTGAAACTAAATTAAGAGAGGCACCATAAGGCTTGGCACCAGTGGTCTGGACCCTAGTAATGAATTTTTTAACCATAGCAACTCATGAAACATAGTCTTCATATTTAAATAAATTCTTCATAGAATTTGTAGACATATAAATATCTGACCATCAGCCTTCTGAATGCCAAGAATACTTATGGTGCATTCGGAGAGCCCTGCATTTAGGGTCACAAGATCTGGACTTCAAATCCTGGCACTCCTATTGAACTTTCCTACTTACCACTGGCCCCTGACTTTAATATTGGCTTCATCAGGAAGGAACATTCTGCCTTTGGGCTGTTATTATTGCTTGCCTAAAAAACAAAACCACAGACGTATTGTGATTCTGAGAAAAATGCTAGCTGTCCTCTGTCCAATACTGACCCATATGGCCTAGGGATTGGTTCTCTCTGGGGTCCTCAGAGACTGATGAGGACTATATCTTGGAGAGACTCAGCAGAAAATAAAAGATAAAGCTCCTTGAAGGGAGGGACAGCTCTAGAATTTTTTTGGATAGCTGGTGTTTCATGCAGTACCTCCACATTGTAAGTGCTGAAAAAATGCTTGTTGACAGTTAGTCAATCAGAGCCAGAAGTGGTGTAGGGGACAGGGCTCTGGAATTATAATCAAGAAGACATGGGTTCCAATCCTGCTCTAGATATATTTCTATTATCCTGGACAAATTATAGTCTCTAGAAGCTTCAGGTTATTATCTGTTAAATGAAAACATGAGATTTATTAGACTCTAAGATACTGTGATCTTATGACCTCTCTGAGCCTCAGTTTCTTCATCTGTAAAATGAGCATAATAATACTTGCATTACCTGCTTAACAGTTATTTGCAAAGATCCAATAAAATGGCATGAATAAGGTACTTTGTAAACTTTAAAGCACAATGAAAATGCCAGTTATTTTTGTTATTAATTCAGCAAAGCTGGTCCAGGGGAAGGAGCACAGGCTCTGGAGTCAGGTGACCTGAGTTCAAATCCCCCTTCCAGTGCTTATTACTTTTATGATCTTGGCAAATCACTTTACCATCTGCAGCTTCAGTCTTCTCATCTATAAAAAAAAAAGAGTTAGGCTCAATGGCCCCAAAGTCCTTTCCAACTCTAGATTCCAGATTCTGTTATTCTGTGAGCAATAACCCCTTCCCCATCTCTTCTTTACTGCAAAGTCAGCTGGGAGTGTTGCAGAACAGAAACTGGGGTGATAGAAAGGTCTGTTCTGCTTCCACCCCACTTTTTCCTCCTCCTTCTCAAGGCAACTAAGGAAAAATCCCCCAAAGGACATTTGGGTAAATAGCTTCTCTTCCTCACAATTTATTATCAACCTTTCCTTTAAATTCCCCCTTCAACTCTTGAGCGAAACTGGTTCCTTCCCACCTCTGTCTAAATCAAGGATAACCACAGTGAAATAAACAGCACTGCCTGTTTGCCTTCAGTTGTCTGCACATTTGGAGCCATTTCTGTCTTCTTGTCCATGACCTTCATTGGATGGATTCCTTCCTCCACCTACTCCCATGTTCTTCTCCTTGCTGTAGCATAAACTCTTAGGTCTTTCATTGCCTCCTCCCAATATCCAAGTTCACCAAGTCCTCAGTGTGTAGCTGGGTAGTTGTCGTTGTTTTTTTAATTAGCCAGGTCATTATTCTTTCTCATTAGGAGAGACAATAGAAAGCTAGTTTCAAGTAGCATTTTAATTAACTCCTATCAGGCATGTACAGTGATCTGCCTGTGAAATAAAGCAGTCAACTCCTGCTCCCCCCCCACTTCAAAAAATTGCTCCCATTCAGCTAAAACGCCAGGTAGAGGCATTTGAACTTGACTTGGGAGGCAATTGGGAGCCACAGATGGTTTTTGAGAAGAGGCTGTCATCAGCAGATCTCTTATGTATAAGGTATTTCTATATGTAGAAATATATATTTCTTTGTGGAAGAAAGACCATTTTAGAATAAAGAGTAGAGGTTCATTAAGGGAAGAGATTAGTTTTTTTGGTCACTATATCCTTAGTGTTTAGCACAGTGTCTTGCACATAGTTGGTGTTTCATAGATGACTATGACTGAATTATATGAAAAATGCTAGATTGGGGGGAATATGGAAGTATGGATTTAGAACTGAAGGGACCTCAGAGGCAGCAGAATTCAATTCACTTATTTTACAGATAAGGAATCTAGAGCCTAGAGAAGTTGCGACTTTATGAAACACCTACTATGTCCTAAGCACTGAGCAAAGAGCTGGGGATACAGAGAAAGGCAATAACAGTCCCTGCCCTCAAGGAGTCCTCAGTCTAAGGGGAGAGCTATGATGCAAACAACTGTATGCAAGGTAAGTTGGAGAGGATCTCAAAGGGAAGGCTCTAGCCTTCTACAGAGGCACTGCAGAAATCTTCTTGCTGAAAGCAAGGTTTTGGCTCAGTCTTGAAGGAAGTCAGGAGGGAGAAATGAGGAGGGAGCAAGTTCTAGGTCTGGGGGACAGCCAATGGAAAGGTAAGGAGTTAGGAGATGGGAATTAGTCAAGAGGCCAGTGTCAATGGATCCTAGAATAATACATGGGGTGGGGGGAAGTGGAAGAAGACAAGAAAGGCGAGAAGGAGACAGATTATAAGGGGCCTCAGATTTGATATTTGATTCTGGAAGTAGTGGGGACCCTCTGGAGTTGAATGGGTAGGAGAATGATATGGCAAACTTGTGCTTTTGGCACTATGATAGCTGAGGAGAAGATGAACTAGTGTGGAAGAGACTTGGAGTAGGAAAACCAATCACAAAGCTATTTCAATAGTCTGGGTATGAGGTGATTAGGGTAAAGTCAGATTCTGTGCCACCAAATCCAGTGTTTTTTCCATGGCACCAAAGATATTTTTTGCAATGTGGCAATGTGGTGATGGCAGAAGGAACAAAAGAGAAGAAGTGTTCATTAAAGCTGTGGCGGAGAATCTACACAGTGTGATCACTTACTGAGAAATGAGGGAGAGAGAAAAGTTGAAGCTAACCTTTATATGATCAACTTGGGGGCCTGGGTGAATGTTGGTGCCCATGACAGAAAAAGGGAAGACCTCTGGCTCTAGAGTCAAAGGACCTGGCATTTCCTCTGCCATTTCCTCTCCATGTGGCTTTGAACAAGTCACAACCTCTTGGGCTTTAGTTTCCTTACCTAAAAATGAGGAAATTGGACTAGGTGGTCCTTGAGATCTCTTCCATCTGTGAAGATTAAATTAACTCCCCTGCCCATTCTTAGATTTAATCACCAAAAAGTGTAAACATCCCACTTAATCTTTAAGTTGGGGGAGGTCTGTGACCCTCATGTGTGATAGTGGGTGATGAATCAGAATCAAACTGACTGCCCCCTGGGTAGTCCTAAGTAAAGCTTTAACTGTAATAGGTAGATGTAAAAGTGGAGGAAGGCACAGGAAGTGATGTAAAAGAAGCATCTTTAAAAGGAGCTGTCACTTCCTGTGAGAGTAAGATCTTCATTCTTGGGACTTCTTCCTTCTTCAGACTTGTGAGGGAGTTCTTGAGTTCTTTGTGCTTGGGACTTCTGACTGCTTTCATTCTTTAGAGTTCTCAGTTTGAGTTGGAGGCTGGTGAAGAATCTACTGACTAGACTAGACCCTGTTCCTGGTGAGACTGTCCTTGAATCTCTCCCTTTGTACTGACACATTATGAGTGAAAAAAGCCGACTGCTTTCCTGGATTTTCTGAAGAGACCTACTCTCTTGAGAGAGGCTTCCTGCATCCCCAGGTCCTCAGCTCAAAGCCGAGGCCTCTCTGGCTAAGGACTAACTCTCCCTGCCTGGGTTGAGCCAGGGGTCAGAGCAAAATACTTAGTGCTTAGACTAGATATCTTACCCTATCCTCTCTCTGATTTCTTACTTCACTCTTTCTATATTTTGTAAATAAATTATAAATAAATCTCTTTGGAATTTCACAAAAATTCCTGGTGATCCCTATTCTTTAATAATCCAGTCCAACCTTTTATAAAATCCCCTTTTTTCCTCCCTTACACATCCTTATCTACCCATTGTCCTGTGATTTGGATTTCAATCACAGTCTTGCTATTTAATATCTCAGTTACCTCAGGAAAGTTATTTAACTTGGGCTTCAATTTCCCTTTTTTAAAAATAAAGCATTTGGATTAGATGATTTCTAAGGTTCCTTTTAGCTCTGCATTCTATGTTCCTACAAGAACCAAAATAGAGTTCATGGAAAGATAATGAACTTCAGCTTTGTCATATTGAATATGGGGGCCAGTGTTAATTGTTACAGAGGATAAATCCCCAGATAAATGATAAAGAAGGATGATTTGGAAATGAAAGTGATATAAAAGCAAAAGATGCCAATGAAATAAGAAAAAAATGTGTTTGACATAGTGACCATGAGGCCAATAACCATTGTTATTGTTGGTGAGTTTCAGTCCAAGCAGTGGGAATGGAGGACCTGTTAATTTTCTAAGGTATTTAGGAAAGAGTAAGAAATGAGTAGACAACTTATTCTGTGAGTTTCTAGTGGCAGTAAGAGAAATTCTAGGATATTGAGATTGTTTAGAAGGTTCCAGGATATCTTTTGTTTTGTTTTTAGGAAGGGGTAGGTGGGTTTTGAGCTCCTTTGTAGGAAGGTTGAAAGGAACTAGGACTGAGGGAAGGGAAAGTAAAGAGTCTCAAGAGAGAAAGAATAGCCACTGAAGCAAGATGCTGAAAGAGGGAAGAGGGAAGCAAATCAGAACCATAGGTGGAAGGACTAACTTTACAATTCTATTCTTCTGCAATCAGTGTGAAGCAGGAAAGCATATGAGACCCTCTGAGAAATATGGAGGTATGATGAGGGGAAATTGGTCTCCTTGTTTTCTCAGTAAAGTAGGAGGCTAGATTACCTATTGGGAAAGTGAATGTAGGGGTGCAGGTAAGGGTAAGAGGAGAGAATGAAAGGTTTCAAGTAGGGGCTAAGCAGAATAAGAAAGGCATTCAATAAGGCTAAAATTACCCTGTTGAGCAGAGGTAAGGATTTAGCTGGCATTATTACATATCATTGGATTTGCAGCTAGTGAAATCAATTTGAGCTCCATGCTTTCCTCATGTGATGTCTTGGGGCACGTAGCAATGGGACTGGATGGTAGGATTTACCTTGGGACAGCACATGAGCAATAGACCAGAAGGGAAAGGATTCCAGAGTCATAGCTAGGGGGAAATATTAAAGAAGCAGACCAGGAAAATAAGGTAAAATAAGGATGCAAATGGAGCCAATGTAGGAAGGTTGTAAAGAAGGATAGTGAAAAGTCAAAAGGCCAGAAGATAAAAGAGAAGTTTAGAAGTTGAAAGGATTTCAGACAACATATAGTCCAATCTTCTCATTTTGCAAATGAATAAATCAAGGCCTAGAAAGGGAATGTGACCTAGCCTAACATCACTCAGATAAGTAACAGAGCCAGGATTTCAACAGGGTTCCTTTATTGCCAAACCCAGTGACCTTTTTTCTTACACCATGAGTATAACACCATAGTGTTCTGAGAAATAAAAAGAACTCCTACTCAAGGATTTATGCTGTGGGCACAGGCTGGGGGTCTCAGGGATGATGAGTGGGAGAAGAAAGAGCAGGGAACCAGTAGAAGCTTCCTCCCTCCCACAGACTGGTATTTAGCTGGTATATAGTATGCCTAGATTTGGCTCCACCCCAGAATTTCCTCCCAATCTCCTTCTGTTCACACCCCCATGATCAGAAACAGGAAGTGTTTGGGAGAATTGAAGAAGGCATTGGGTGAACTAGCATTGCAGGCCCTCCTAACGACTTCAGAATGACTTCTGTCCGAAGTACAGAAAGCAACAATAACAAAACAAGGCAGTACTTTAAGAACAATTGCTTTGGAGAGTGTAGTAATCCCTTTCATCAACAGCCAGTTGCAACTATCTTATAATTTAGGATTGCCCATGGTCACATAGCTTGTAAATGATAGAACCAACACTTGAAACCAGGTCTCCCAATCAAATAGCATTTATATGAGAGCACACCAGAGATAGCTGCAGCATTCAAGATGGTACAGTAGAAAAGAGGGACAGATTTGAGGCTAGAAGATCAAGGGGGTCATCCCTAGCCAACCATATCATATGCCAACAATTTGATTTGGGACCAATCCTTGAACCCATCTGGCTCTCAGCTTATTCATCCAAAAAATAAAGATTATTTTGTACTTTCATGATCCACCTCAGGGAGGTGAAGGACAAATAAGATCAATCAAGTAACATATTTTCATTTAATCTGCTTATTTAGGATGACTCTTAATGGACTGTGTATATCCATCACCTGGGGATCAGACTGGCTAAGATGAGAACTCATCATCAGAATGTTGACCTCCAGGTGATGAATTATTTTGGCCATGGTGATGTGGGTTGAAATGTCCCACAAATACTACCAAGTAGCTGTACACAATCAAAAGAAAATGGAAACCATAATTAGCTGATTAGTATGGGGCCACCTTTCAGATAAGACATATGCTTAGATTTACCATTATGGGAAAACTCATCACGTCAATCTTTGGACATAATCTAGGTCTGCTGTTGGAAGTCTCTGAGTCAGTGTCCAGTCACACAGGACTAGGTTCAAACAATGCTCAGTTTCCAAAATCACTACAAGCAAAGATAGCACTCAAACCCAGGTTACTCGGATCAGATGATAAAAGCTAACATTTATATGGTTCCTACTCATTTATATAGTTTTTCCTTCATGAAGCCTTTCTCACTTTCTTGGATGAAAATAATTTCCTCCTAAAGTTTTTCATAAAGGATTTGTATGGATATCTCCTCTGCCAAGCTTAACTCTCTACCTTATACTAACTTCGCCTGTATATGTGTTTGATCCTCCCTAATGGAAAGGAAGATGTTTGAAGACATCCCTGTGCCATTTTTTGTCTTTGACTATCTAGCTAGAACCAAGGCCAGTGCCTGGCACTGTGCTAAGTGCTTTACGAATATTATCTCATTTGGTCCCCACAACAACACTGGGAGGAGGTAGTATTAGTATTTCCACTTTACAGATGAGCAAAATGAGGCAAACAGATATCAAGTTATTTGCCCAGGGTCATGGGAGCTTTGCATTATTCACTTATAATTCAACAAATGTTTATCAGAAACAAACTATGCCTAAGACCACACGGTTTATGCATAGTACAGAGTGTGGGGGGTATTCAAAGATGAATAAGACACAGTTTGGGTGGGGCAGCTTGGTGGACACTTCCTAACTGTGTGACCCTGGGCAGGTCACTTAACCTAAATTGCCTAGCCCTTACCATTCTCTTGCCTTGCAACCAATACTTAGAATTGATTCTAAGACAAACAGTAAGGCTTTAGAAGAAAAGACACAGTTTGGGGAAAATAAAATGAGTACTCAAGAAAATACCATTCAAAGTCAATTAGGCTATCTGTAGTCCAACAGGTCCAAGACACCATGGCAGGTCATGTGTGGGAGGGACCACTTCTGGCAGGGGACATCCAGGAAAGTTCCATGGAAGAGGTAATATTTGAGCTAGGTCTTGAATAATGAATAAGATTTCAGTGATCTGAGATTTCAATTCAATTTAATTTGGCTTGACAACATTCTCTTCCTTTAAGACTCAGCTCCACTGTCACTTTCTGCATGAAACCTCTCCTACCTCCTTGAATGAAAATCATTTTCTCCTAAAGTTTTCCACAAAAGATTTTGTCTGGATATCTCCTCTGCCATCCTTGACTCCCTATCTTATACTAACTTTGTCTGAATATTTGTTATATCCTCCTCAATGGGAAGGAAGATGCCTGAATACATCCCTGCGTCTTTTTTACCTTTGCATATCCAGCACCAAGGTCAGTGCTTGATACACATAGGTATATAATAGAAGTTTATTGTATTGTAAGGATTGAAACATAGAGAATAAGAACAACTACTTTACTTTGATCAGCTGTTATGGTGAAAAGTGGGGTAGGTCACTCATCAAAGAGTCAATCAATCAATCAACAAAGCATTTAGTAAGCCATAGATCTGTCCCAGGCAGCCCCTGCCTTCAAGGGGTTCATATTCTAACGGGGGGAGACAACATATATAAATCAGAAAATGCAAAATAAATTCAGAGTAATTCAAACAGTGATTTCAGGCTTAGATATCTAGACCACTTCAGATGATTCTATTTTTCATTGATACCCAAGCAATATTTTAAAAGAGCTCAATTTCTCATGATGCAGGCAGGAGGCATGGCATTGATTGGAAGAGAAGAGGGTCAGGACTCCCTGAATTAGAGAGCTGGAAAGGTCCTCAGTGTAAGATGAGAAGCAAGTAAGTGAAAAGAATTCTCAACAGAACCAATCACAAGAGAGACAGAGATGATATCTTCATTGGCATTTCAAAGTCTAGTTGTGTTATTGGGAATTCCCTTACTTGTATTATGGATTTGTTCACATACAGACTGAGGCTAGCAACTCCTTCACCCTAGAAAGGGAAGATTTCCACCTATATCCATTCTTTAGCTAACTAGGACACTTGTATACACAAATTATAATTTTGTTTTTCAGTCATTCAATCATGTCTGACTCTTGGTGACTCCATGGACCATGGCATGTCAGACCCTTCTATCATCCACTGTCTCTTAAAGCCCAAGTTGATGTTTTTTACTTCTATGACACTATCTCCTCATTTCATCCAACACTGCCCCCTTTTCCTTTTACCTTCAGTCTTTCCCAGCATCAGTGTCAGTGTCTTTTCCATTGAGTCCTGTCTTCAATGTGCTTTAGATTCAAATGCTTGATAGGATTCATACTGAATACTCCATTGGAGAAGCTAGAAAGCAGCCAAATTCAAATGTTCTCAGCAATAAATGAAGAGTGGGGGCAAACCTGAGTAGTACCAGTTGCTGGCAGAGGAAAGTTCTTGCTCCCCAAGATTGAACCCTGCCTCTCTCCTACAGCTGTTGCAGGAATAAAAACTGCCCAGATGTATATATTTAGACGTGTTTTACCACTTTAATTACAACACAGCATGGCATTTTTCAGTAATCTTGAGATTAGGCACGTTATTTTGTAACATTTACATTAAATCTGTCTTTTATAACCAAGAAGCTTCCTCTTCTTGTTTTAGCAGCATCCCTCAGTAGTGATTTTCTTAGTGGAAGCTGTCCCTGCAGGGTCACTGCTTCCTTCATTATGCTCTTTGGCAGGCATGTAGCCTAGCACACCTTCTCCTAACATTTATTCAATATGGTCACATACTAGTGTCTCTCTCTCTTTTTTTTTCTTTCAAATGTTCATTTTGCATTTCTCCTCAGGTCTTTTTCAAAATTCAATTTCCTTCTAAGCCAGGTTTGTGAGGTCAGAAAATCTTGTTTCCTCTCCTGCCATTCCCTCCTTCATCAAAGCATCTTGCTTGGCTCCCCTTCCCCTGAATTCCCTGTTTTCTTCCTCTCTTTTCTTCTCTACTCTCCATCAAAAATCGAAAGTGACACATTTCTTATCCTTCCTTTTCAATTCTCTCTCCTTCCTTTGGGCAATGGAAACATTTCAAGAATAGTTGTAAAACACAGAACATTGAAGGGAGTGACAGAAATAAATCAGCCAGGCTGTATAGTTATTTCTGTGGCAGATATCACCAATGTGCTCCAATAAAAAAATATGATGATGCAAGAATAGACAGGATGAAAAGATGGTTCCTTCCTTGCTCTGGAATCTGATTCCATTCAATCTGTGGCCTTCAAACATTCATTGTGGTTGGGGCCAAGATAGATACATAGTCCCTACTCCAAGGAGCTGATGATCTACTGGGGAGACGTAGCCTGTAACCTGATAAATATATGCATGCAGATTGATTTCATTTCATGAAGGAGGGAGGGGACATCTGCCACTAAGGGGATGAGCAAAAAGAGATGGCATCTGAGCTGAGCCTTCGGGGAAAGTAGAGGCTCTAAGAGACGGAAAGGAGGAAGCAGAGGGTAAATGAAGGCAGGTGATAGTGTGCCTGGTTTGGGGGTGAGGCAGGCAGGCCAATTTGGGTACAATATCAAGGAAGGATAGCATGCAGTAAAGCTGGAAAGGAAGGTCAGAACCAGACTGTAAAGAGCTCTAAATGCCAAAGGAACTGTGTTATAAAGACAAGTTAGTTCTTGAGCCAAAGGGAGTGTGACATAGAGCTATGCCTTGGTTGTACAATCATGGCAGTCAAGTAGAGGATGGAATGAAGTGGAGGAAAACTTGAGGTTGGGATCCCAATTATGGAGGCTGTTGCAGTAGCTCAGGTTAAAGTTGATGATGTCTTGAACTAGGATGGGATTTTGCCTTCTATTCATTTTTTTCAGGCACAAGGAGGCTCCTTTGACCCCTTTCGATCACCCCTCTGGAGAGAATCAAAGCCTGAAACTCTGGCAACAGAATCTCATTGTGCTACTTTTTAAGAAGATGTCAGAATGGAGCCTACTCATCAAAGGGCCCCTCTAAAGAAGCGTAATACGGACTCAAAGAAGAAGGCAAGCTCATTCCCCAACTAGAGTTCTATTTCCTTTGGCAAGAGTTTCCCCAAAGTTGTTTTTTTTTTTTAACTTTTAAACAGAAGGCAAAAAGAAAAAGTTAATGAAGTCAGTTTACAAGGAGAAGAATTGATGCCAACTGCATGCTTGTCAGGGACCCTGGTGCCTGACCCTGGGTTGGATTTTTGAGCTGTTTACTTGAAACGAAAGTGGCCAAATGACAGGACTTTTAAAATAGCATCCCACTGTCTTTTGGTTGGGTAATCAACCATGGACCAGCCCCATCTGTCATGTTTTAGCTTCATTTTAGAGTAAGTATTATATAAACATTATTAAATGCAGCTAAAATTTTTGAAAAATATAAATTCTATTTGACAACCATAAAACCAGTCCTTTCCCTTTCAGGGTTGGCAAGGGTAATAATGGGGAAGATTAGATATGGCTATGGCAGGGTAAATGAGATAGCCAGATCCAGCCTAGACAAAATTCACCCATATGCGAGGGGCACTCATGGTCTCAACAGATCATGTTCCTTCTGAAAGTTAGCTAACCTCATTGTCAAACCCTGCTGAATTGGGGAGCAGATGAGGGACCCGCAGTCTAAAGCTTTCACTTGCCTCTTCCAATACTAGAAAGTAGACTGATCAAAAAGTGGATTCAAATGCTAAGGCATTTGGGGCTTGGATCTCCCTTTCTTTTCAGGGTTTGTAGATATCCTGGAGTCCGGAAGATATGAATTCAAATCCTTCCTTAGACACTTACTAGCTGTGTGACCTTGGGCAAATAGCTTCTGTCTGCCTCATTTTCCTCATCTTTAACATGGGGGTGACAACAATAGCATTTAATTCCCGAGACTATTCTGGGGATGAAATGAAACAATATTTGCAACTATTTTAAAACTTTCAAGTGCTACATAAATGCTAGTTAAATTACTGTTGCTTTTATTATTGTCACTGGAAATTCTTCCAATTGGCGTAAAGGTAGTTATGGTGGTGTGGTTGGGTGTTGGCAATGCAGAAGGTGGTCTTTCTGTGGGCGTGGTTGGCTCTGTCCCCAGAAAGGTGGGTCTATATTCCTGTTGGCTTAAGGATTGGGCAGGTTGAGGGAGGGTGAAGGGCATTTGGGGACCAGCCTTTAGTACAGTTGTAAAGGCCATTTTTTGTTTCCCTTCTTAACCATTCCTAGATGAGGCAAGGAAGGGAGTCATACCAACTCACCCAGGCCAGAAGACCATGAGGTGAATGGATGATAGTCTTCCAAGAAGCCTTTTGGGGTTGGTGCCATGGAACAGAGTCCCTCTGCCCTGTCTTAGTCATAGTTCTAGCCTTTATGAAAAGGTATATGAGGCAAATAGGATTGAAAAATGTGTGCCAACCTCATGACCAAAACTCAGAGCATCCCGTGGCCTGACAACATTTCCATACTCAATCATGCAACACTGAGGAATGTTTGCTGAAGGGAAATGTATTTTCCTCGGTGAACAAAAAGCACACCGACCACTGGAAGAAAAAGAAGAATTCTCTTTGTTGAGGGGGTTATGGAGTTCAGGGTAAAGGTGACTCTGTTCTGACTGAAACTCCCTCCCCATTCTTCTTCTCCTCTCTTTTGCCTCCTTTCTGATTTTATCACCCTCACATTTCCAGCACCAAATAATCTTTCTTGTTAGGCAGGTTTCTTATCTCTTTCTCCGGATGGAATAAGGCTTAGCAACATACTTCATAATTGTTTACTGTTTTCTCTTGTGGCTTTAATAAATGAATTTTCCTCCACAAAGTCCATTCTGAATTTCTGGATAATGTTACTGGGGAGAGGGGAGGATGGGGAATCAGAAGACTTAAAAAGAGACCGTTGAAACACCTGATTTTTACAAATGTGGAAACTGAGGCCCAAAGGAGAACATAGTAAAGAAATATCCACTAGGATTGGAAACTCCGTATTCTTTCTATGTATGTCCATCCACATATAGAGATTGCAAGCCACTGTGGGAGGGATGCCAAATGATCTGAGAAGGATCTGGTTTCAAATAGTGGTTCTTTTACCTACCTTTATAATCATGGGCAAATCCCTGAACTCTGAAGCTCAGGAGTCTCCTCACTGAGATGGAAATAATAACAATAGCTCACATTTACCTGGTCCTTTAAGGTTTGAGAAAACATTTTCTGTGCATTATCCACCCCACATGTCCATGAATGTGTGTAAATATGGATGTAGGGATACTATTATTGATCTCATTTTACAGGTGAGGAAACTGAGGCTTGTTGTTCAGAATACAGTTCAGCTGTATTCACTTCTTTGTGACTCCATTTGGAATCTTCTTGGCAAAGATACCATAGTGGTTTGCCATTTATTTCTCAAGCTCATTTTCCTGATGAGAAAATTGAGGCTAATAAAGTTAAGTGACTTACCCAGGGTCACACAGCTAGTAAGTGTCTGAAGTCACATTAGAACTCAGGAAGATGAGCCTTCTTGACTTCAGGACCAGTTCTCTACCCAAGGTGATTAAGTAACTGAAGAAGCAAGATTCAGTCTTAGCACCTCCTTCTCGTGACAAGTTTAGTGCTCTTTCCAGTAGACCACACTTACAGAACCAACCTCCTAGTTGAGAATGGCCCATTAAAGGGCCCTACCACCCCTAGAGAGCCATTGGTCACCATAGGACCTGAGTCACCTTGGCTGGTACCTGGTGGCCCAAGAACCCTGAAACATTCAAGCTACTCCAGGTACAGATGAAAATAGACTTCAAAATGCTCCCCTCCCCTCCTCTCGCCTCCTCCACACCCAGATCCACTAATCAGCCTGCTGCTGGAGAGATGTTTCGAAAACAAAAAACAAAAACTGAAAACTAGACTTCCTGTATACCCTGCAAAGGAAGGAGGATGAAAAAACTGTGAATGCTTGATGAGCAGCTGGCTTTTATTTTTAAACCCATCTCATTGCTGTGTAGATTTGTGCCAGAAAAACAAGGAGGATTACAAAGGAATTCTGACCTACAAGGACTACAGTTTTCAAGCAGGTGTTAATGAAGCTGACAGGGGCTTTTCAGGACCTCAGTTTCACAGTGAAATCTGCTTGTGTCTTAGAGACAATAGCAGAGTATACAATGAACACTGGAAAGGTGGGAAATGTGGTGGAGGATTAAAGCTTTAGCTAGTCTCTAAAGAAGGCAGCAGGACATTCTAGTGGAAAATGGTGGAATCTGAGTCAGATGATTTGAGTTCAAATGTGACCTCTGCCATGGATAAGCTGCATGACCTTGGGCAAGTCACTGAAACTCTTGGTTCCAATATCTTTATCTGAAAAACAAGGAGCCTGGGCTAGATAGCCTCTGAGGGCCCTCTCGGGTGTAGGTCTATAAGCCTGTAATCTGTAAAATAAGGGGGTTGGAAAATGAGGGGATACCCTTTGATTGGGGAATGGCTAAACAAATTGTGGTATCTGTTGGTGATGGAATACTATTGTGCTCAAAGGAATGATGAGCTGGAGGCATTCCTCCATCAGTGAACTGGAACAACCTCCAGGAAGTGATGCAGAATGAGAGGAGCAGAACCAGGAGAACGTTGTACACAGAGACTGACACACTGTGGCACAATCGAACGTAACGAACTTTACTGGCAGCAATGCAGTGATCCAGGACAATTCCGAGGGACTTATGAGAAAGATGCTATTCACATCCAGAGGAAGAACTGTGGGAGCAGAAACACAGAAGAAAAACAACTGCTCAATCACATGGGTCAATGGGTACAGGATTGGGGATGTAGACTCTAAACAATCAGCCTAGTCCAAATATCAATAATATGGAAATAGGTCTGGATCAATGACACATGTAAAACCCAGTGGAATTGCATATTGGATACAGGAGGGGGTGGGAGGAGGGGAGGGAAAGAACATGAATCATGCAACTATGGGAAAATATTCTAAATTAATTAATTAAATAAAATTTTAAAAAATAAGGGGATTGAATTCAGTGATCTTTAAACTTTCTTTCAGCCCTAAACCCTATGCCTCATTATCCATTCAGCAGAAGATGATTCCATTTTAACTGCTCAAGGGGAGTGATGCCACAGAAAGGATTCATGACCTAATGCCAGAAGATGAAAGTTCTGACCCTGGCTCGGTAACCAATAACTTTTGGAAGTCTTAGTTTCCCCATCTATAAAATGAAAGATTTGGAGTAGATGATGCTTAAGCATCCATCAAGCTCTCATGTTCTTGTGCCCTGGAGTACAGCAAACATATATTGATTGGTGGTTTACACTCATGCCGTCTCCTTTTCAGCTTTTAAAATTCCCAGGTATTCCCAAGGCCCCAAAGGAGCGTTAGATGAAAATGAAAAATAAGGAACTCATTCCTGAATTGTTTGGGGCATCATGGGGCCAACTTATGTCCCCTTTTCCTGCTGACCCTTGACCCAGGATTGGAGACATAGAGGCTAGCTAATGAGGAGCATGTATCCTCTCATGTGATCATTATTATTATCCCAATATTCCAAATGAGAAAACTGAGGCTCAGAGTGTGCAGGATGGGATGCTAATACCACCCTCCTCCTGATTCCCTGAGTTAAAACCCCATCCGAAGCTAAAAGGTAAAAGACATTGTAGAATCAACCTGGGGGCAGTTTGAGTGACAGCTAGGTGGTGAAGTGGATAAAGAGCCTGGAGTCAGGAAGATCTGAGTTCAAATCTACCCTCAGACACTTCCTACTTGTTTGTCCACAGGCACGTCATTTAAGCTCTGCCTCAGCTGTAAAGTGGGGGAAATAATCCCATCTACCTCCCAGGTTGTTGTGAGCATTTAATGAGGTCATAAAGTGATGAATACAGTGCCTGTTCCACGGTAGGTATTGAATAAAGGCATGTTTCCTTCCTTTCTTTGCCCAGGTGAATGACTAGAACCTTGGCTGTGGTTTCTATGGAAAGCTGCTGAGATCTCTACAGATTTCTGCCAACTGCTCCTACCTTGGGGGATGCTGTGGGTGGGTGGGCCCTTAGGTGGGCTTTTATTCAGCTTATTCCTTATGGGAACCCTTGGGGTCAAGTGGTCCATTGTAGAGGACATCCAAACCCCTGCTGGGACCCAGATGTGAGGAGACCCCTGAGAGCCCCACAGCTAGTATCAGAGACAATATCAGTTGATCACTAAGCACTTATGAGATGCCTGCTGTAGGTGAGACCCCGGCTTAGGTGCTGAGGATATCAATATAATGAATGCAATAATCTCTACTGGCAAGGAATTTACATTCTAATGGAGGAGACCTAGGTGTGTCTTATTTATATTTACATATGTTGTATACAAGCTAAAGTATCATAAATAAATAGGCAGGATGGAGCAAGGAACAAGGGGCGGATGGTACAGGAGGCACAGCAGGATTTTGGCATCTAGGTTTTACAGTGAATAGAGTGCCAGAGCTGAAATCACGGACTTCCTGAGTTCAAATGTGACCTCTGATACTTACTGGCTGTGTGACTTGGACAAGTCACTTGACTCTGCTTGCCTCAGTTTCCTTATCTGTAAAATGAGTGGAGAAAGGAAATAGCAAACCATTCCTGTACCTTTACCAAGAAAACCCCAAATATGGTCATGAAGAGCAAGACATGATTGAACAATGATTGAACCACAACAAATAAATGGGAATTTACTCACCATTGGAGCTGTCCAAAAAATGGAACAGGCTTGAGAGAGGCTTCATGGAAAGAACTCTCACCCATGGAGTAAGAACAATTTAGAGTGGAAAGGGACTCTGGAGGCCTTCTTCTTTTTTTTTTTTTTAATATATTTTATTTGATCATTTCCAAGCATTATTCGTTAAAGACATAGATCATTTTCTTTTCCTCCCACCCCCCACCCCTCATAGCCGACGCGTAAGTCCACTGGGCATTAGATGTTTTCTTGATTTGAACCCATTGCTTTGTTGATAGTATTTGCATTAGAGTGTTCATTTAGAGTCTATCCTCTGTCATGTCCCCTCAACCTCTGTATTCAGGCAGTTGCTTTTTCTCGGTGTTTCCACTCCCATAGTTTATCCTTTGCTTATGAATGGTGTTTTTTTCTCCTGGGTCCCTGCAAGTTGTTCAGGGACATTACACCACCACCAATGGAGAAGTCCATTACGTTCGATGATACCACAGTGTGTTTGTCTCTGTGTACAATGTTCTCCTGGTTCTGCTCCTCTCGCTCTGCATCACTTCCTGGAGGTTGTTCCAGTCTCCATGGAACTTCTCCACTTTATTATTCCTTTTAGCACAATAGTACTCCATCACCAACATATACCACAGTTTGTTCAGCCATTCCCCAATTGATGGACATCCCCTCATTTTCCAGTTTTGGGCCACCACAAAGAGCGCAGCTATGAATATTTTTGTACAAGTCTTTGTGTCCATTATCTCTTTGGGGTACAGACCCAGCAGTGCTATGGCTGGGTCAAAGGGTAGATATTCTTTTAGCACCCTTTGGGCATAGTTCCAAATTGCCCTCCAGAATGGTTGGATCAGTTCGCAGCTCCACCAGCAATGAATTAATGTCCCTATTTTGCCACATCCCCTCCAGCATTCATTACTTTCCTTTGCTGTTATGTTAGCCAATCTGCTAGGTGTGAGGTGATACCTCAGAGTTGTTTTGATTTGCATCTCTCTGATTATAAGAGATGTAGAACACTTCTTCATGTGCTTGTTAATAGTTTTGATTTCTTTATCTGAGAACGGCCTATCCATTTCCCTTGCCCATTTATCAATTGGAGAATGGCTTGATTTTTTGTACAATTGATTTAGTTCTTTATAAATATGAGTAATTAAACCTTTGTCAGAGGTTTCTATGAAGATTTTTTCCCAATTTGTTGTTTCCCTTCTGATTTTAGTTATATTGGTTTTGTTTGTACAAAAGCTTTTTAGTTTGATGTAGTCAAAATTATTTATTTTACATTTTGTGATTCTTTCTATATCTTGCTTGGTTTTAAAGCCTTTCCCCTCCCAAAGGTCTGACATGTATACTATTCTGTGTTTACCCAATTTACTTATGGTTTCCTTCTTTATGTTTAAGTCACTCACCCATTTTGAATTTATCTTGGTGTAGGGTGTGAGGTGTTGATCTATTCCTAGTCTCTCCCACACTGTCTTCCAATTTTCCCAGCAGTTTTTATCGAATAGTGGATTTTTGTCCCAAAAGCTGGGATCTTTGGGTTTATCGTATACTGTCTTGCTGAGGTCGCTTTCCCCCAGTCTATTCCACTGATCTTCCTTTCTGTTTCTTAGCCAGTACCAAATTGTTTTGATGACTGCTGCTTTGTAATATAGTTTTAGGTCAGGGACTGCAAGGCCCCCATCATATGTGTTTTTTTTCATTATTTCCCTGGATATCCTTGATCTTTTGTTCTTCCAAATGAACTTTGTTATGGTTTTTTCTAAATCAGTGAAGAAGTATTTTGGTAGTTCAATGGGTATGGCACTAAATAGATAAATAAGTTTGGGTAGGATGGTCATTTTTATTATATTGGCTCGTCCTATCCATGAGCAGTTAATGTTTTTCCATTTGTTCAAGTCTAGTTTTAGTTGTGTGGCGAGTGTTTTGTAGTTGTGTTCATATAGTTCCTGTGTTTGTCTTGGGAGGTAGATTCCTAGGTATTTTATTTTGTCTAAGGTGATTTTGAATGGGATTTCTCTTTCTAGTTCTTGCTGCTGAGCTGTGTTGGAGATATATAGAAAAGCTGATGATTTATGTGGGTTTATTTTGTATCCTGCAACTTTGCTAAAGTTGTTGATTATTTCAATTAGCTTTTTGGTTGAATCTCTAGGATTCTTTAAGTAGACCATCATGTCATCCGCAAAGAGTGATAACTTGGTCTCCTCCTTGCCTATTTTGATGCCTTCAATTCCTTTATCTTCTCTAATTGCTACTGCTAGTGTTTCTAGTACAATGTCAAATAGTAGAGGTGATAATGGGCATCCTTGTTTCACTCCTGATCTTATTGGGAATGCATCTAGTTTATCCCCATTGCAGATGATATTAGCTGTTGGTTTTAGATATATACTGTTTATTATTTTTAGGAATGACCCTTCTATTCCTATGCTTTCTAGTGTTTTTAATAGGAATGGGTGTTGTATTTTATCAAAGGCTTTTTCTGCATCTATTGAAATAATCATGTGATTCTTGCTAGTTTGCTTGTTGATGTGGTCAATTATGTGGATGGTTTTCCTAATGTTGAACCAGCCCTGCATCCCTGGTATGAATCCTACTTGATCATGGTGAATGATCCTTCTGATCACTTGCTGGAGTCTTTTTGCTAGTATCCTATTTAAGATTTTTGCATCTATATTCATTAGGGAGATTGGCCTATAGTTTTCTTTCTCTGTTTTTGACCTGCCTGGTTTTGGAATCAGTACCATGTTTGTGTCGTAAAAGGAGTTTGGTAGAACTCCCTCTTTGCTTATTATGTCAAATAGTTTGTATAGTATTGGGATTAACTGTTCTCTGAATGTTTGATAGAATTCACAGGTGAATCCATCAGGCCCTGGGGACTTTTTCTTAGGAAGTTCTTTGATGGCTTGTTGGATTTCAATTTCTGATATGGGATTATTTAGGAATTCTATTTCCTCTTCTGTTAGTCTAGGCAGTTTGTATTTTTGTATATATTCATCCATTTCTCCTAAATTGGTGTATTTATTGCCATATAATTGGGCAAAGTAATTTCTAATGATTGCCTTAATTTCCTCCTCATTGGAGGTGCTGTCCCCCTTTTCATCTTTAATGCTGTGAATTTGCTTTTCTTCCTTCCTTTTTTTAACTAGATTGACCAGTACCTTGTCTATTTTGTTTGTTTTTTCAAAGTACCAGCTTCTTGTCTCATTTATTAAATCAATAGTTCTATCACTTTCGATTTTATTAATTTCTCCCTTAATTTTTAGGATTTCTAATTTGGTTTTCTGCTGGGGGTTTTTAATTTGATCGCTTTCCAGTTTTTTCATTTGCATTTCCAATTGATTGATCTCTGCTCTCCCTTGTTTGTTAATATAAGCATTCAGGGATATGAATTTACCTCTGATTACCGCTTTGGCTGCATCCCAAAAGGTTTGAAAGGATGTTTCGCCATTGTCATTTTCCTCGATGAAATTATTAATTGTTTCTATGATTTCTTCTTTAACTAAACGGTTTTGGAGTATCATATTGTTTAATTTCCAATTGGTTTTAGATTTGGTTTTCCATGTACCATTACTAATCATTATTTTTATTGCCTTGTGATCTGAGAAGGCTGCATTCATTATTTCTGCTTTTCTGCATTTGTGTGCTATGTTTCTGTGACCTAATGTATGGTCAATTTTTGTGAATGTGCCATGTAGTGCTGAGAAGAAGGTGTATTCCTTTTTATCCCTATTTATTTTTCTCCATATGTCTATTAATTCTAATTTTTCTAAGATTTCATTCACTTCTTTTACCTCTTTCTTATTTATTTTTTGATTTGATTTATCTAAATTTGATAATGGTTGGTTTAAGTCTCCCACTAGTATGGTTTTATTGTCTATTTCTTCCTTCAATTCTCCTAGTTTCTCCATTAGAAATTTGGGTGCTATATTATTTGGTGCATACATATTGATTAATGATATTTCCTCATTGTCTATAGTCCCTTTTAACAAAATATAATTACCTTCCCTATCCCTTTTGATCAGGTCTATTTTTGCATTGGCTTTATCAGATATCATGATTACCACTCCTGCCTTCTTTCTATCAGTTGAAGTCCAGAAGGTCTTACTCCATCCTTTAATTCTGACCTTGTGGGTGTCAACCCGCCTCATGTGTGTTTCTTGAAGACAACATATGGTAGGGTTTTGGATTCTAATCCATTCTGCTATTCGTCTACGTTTTATGGGTGAGTTCATCCCATTCACGTTCAAAGTTATGATTGTCATTTGTGGACTCCCTGGCATTTTGATTGCCTTCCCTAATTCTAACCTTTTCTTCTTCGGCTCTACCTTTTAGTCCAGTGATTTACTTTGAAACAGTCCCCCTTGTCCCCTCCCTTGATGTTTCCCTTTTTAGTCCCTCCCTTTTTGTTCCCTCCCCCTCCCCCCTCTCTTTCCCTCCCTTTTTGTTCTCCCTCTCCCCCTCCCCCCCTTGGTTTTCCCTTCTCCTTACCCTTGTTGGGTAAGATAGAATTCAAGATCCCAATGGATCTGGATGTTTTTCCCTCTCAGAGCTGATTTCCCTGAGATTGAGGTTTAAGTAACCCACCCCCCTCTCTTCCTCTCCTTCTTATAGGAGTTTTCTTCCCCTCCCCTTCCCATGTGAATCTTTGTGTGAGAATGATTATTCTATTTGGTCTTTCTTTACCCCCTATTTATACATTACATTTTCCCCACATGTTAGTATACATAGGTTGATATAAATGTAGTCCTTATAGAAGAGAGTTTGAGTTAAAGAAGAAGATAACATTTTCCCCTTTCCTTAATATTTACCTTTTCAGGTATTCCTTGCTCTTTGATTTTCGGTATCAAACTTTCCACAGAGCTCTGGTCTTTTCTTTGCAAAAAGTTGGAAGTCTTCTATTTTGTTGAATGCCCATACTTTCCCTTGGAAGTATATAGTCAGTTTTGCTGGGTAGCTGATTCTTGGTTGGAGACCCAGCTCTCTTGCCTTTCTGAAGATCATGTTCCATGCCTTAGGATCATTCAGAGTAGAACTTGCAAGGTCTTGGGTGACCCTGATTGGCATTCCTTTATATCTAAATTGTCTTTTTCTGGCTTCCTGTAGGATTTTTTCTTTTGTTTGATAGCTTTGGAATTTGGCAATTACATTCCTGGGAGTTGTCTTTTGGGGGTTTAGTGTAGAAGGTGTTCTGTGAGCTCTGTCAGTGGCTGTATTGCCCCCTTGTTCTAGAATCTCTGGGCAATTTTCTTTGATTATATCTTGTATCACCATGTCCAGTTTGGTGTTTATTTCTGGCTTTTCTGGGAGTCCAATTATTCTTAAATTATCCCTTCTCCCCCTATTTTCCAGATCTATCACCTTGTCGGTGAGATATTTTATGTTCTCTTCTAATTTCTTGGTATTTTGGCTTTGCTTTATTGATTCTTGCTCTTTTACACGATCGTTGTCTTCCAGCTGCCTGATTCTGGCCTTTAAAGCCTGGTTTTCTTTTACAGTTTGGTCAAACTGGTTTTGTAGATGCGTGAATTTCTTTTGCATTATTTCCAACTTTTCCTCCCAGAAGGCTTCCATCTTTTTGGTCATTTCTGATTCAAATCCTTCATAGGTTTGTGGAGAGTTTCCATTTCCTTTGGAAGGTTTTGGAGCATTTTCTTTTATATTATCTTCTGTCTGCTCTGTATTTTGTATTTTGGCTCCATAGAATGTGTCCAAAGTCGCCCCTTTCTTCTTATTTTTCTTGGTATTTTGGGGCTTCTGTGGTTCTGTGGAGTTTGCCATTTCTGAATGTGGAGGATTATTTTTTCTTGTCTCTGTCTGGTGTTCAGAGGCAGTCCTGGGCAGATGGTTCTATGAGCTTTCCCTGGGTTAAACTGAATATGCCTCACTGGAACTGGAATGGAAGGGTCGGACCACGAGGCCACACTCTCTCCCCGGCTCGCTTTCCGGAAGTTGCCTTCAGAATCGCTGGCCGTGAGGCTGTTTCGTCAGCCTGTGGGGGGGATGGGCTGCAGCTAGCCCAAGCTCTGAGGGCAAGGACTTTCACTGAGACTTGGATAGCAGGATCCAGCCCGTGAGGCTGTCTTGCCCGCCCTGAGGGTTGCTGTTGTTTCGACCAGCTCTCTGCAGCGGAAGCCCCAGGCAGTAACTTTCACCAGGGCTGTAGAAGACCCTGAGGGTTCTGCTCTCTGAGCCCGGCCGGGCTGCGGCTTCCGGGAGCCTTGGACTCTGCGCTCCTACCCCTGAGTTCCGAGTGATCTCGGGTTCTGGCTTTTAAGGGGAGCCGTACCTTTTGAACCGGGTCCAGGTCCAGGAGGAGGGTTCCCAGGGTCTGTGCTGTTGATCGTTTTGAATTTCGGCGCCTTAGGAGCTTATCGTTTGAGATCGGTCGGGAAGGGTTTTCCGGAGATCTGAGCTTTAGCTTTCTCTAAGCCGCCATCTTAACCGGAAGTCTCTGGAGGCCTTCTTGCCCAACTTCCCTCTTTCTAATATTCCCATCTGAGACTTGCCTAAGGCCACACAGGATTTGAACCTATGCATGCCATGAAATTGTGATTAATGGGCAAGTGGCAAAGGGCCCAACTGAGGTCTTCTGCCTGGCATTGCAGCCACTATACTCTGCTCTCACATATCCTCCCGCCTCTCCATCCCTCCCAACCCCTTCTCCTGCTCCCACCTCCAACACATGCTTTGCCTTTCATATGTGACACCTTCTTAGCCCAGGTGCTGTCCCAGGGACCTCAGGGTGCCTCTCTGACCCAATGCCCTTTTGCAGAGACCTGACTTCCCTGGACTTGTCACTTCCAGGGCTCCCCCCACCTCTTCTCTACGTGCCAGAACATCTCACCTGCCTGCTGCCTTTCCCTGGGACCAGCCCCTAGCACCAGCTGCACTAATTGGAAAATCAGCCCTCTCCCCTCTCTCCCACAGGATGCTCATTACTTTGACCAGGACCATCTGGGCACCAGGTGATGCTTTTCTGGCTCAGTCTCCAAAGAGCCATTTAAATAAGCAAAAGTTCATGCCGGGTCAGGACAAGAGGAAGATAATTTAAGTGGGTGGGGGCTAGGTGTCGGCCTGGCTTCTGGCAGGTAGATCTCTCTATGGGGGTGAGGCATTTAAACTGGAAGTGCTTCAGGCAAGTCCATAGGAAACATCTGCTAAGTCCCCTTGGGTTGCAATTTGCATTGATAAAAGGAATTTGCGCACTATGAGTTCCTTGTACTAATTAAATTATGTATCCTTTTGCTCATTAGATCATAGATTTTTAAGTTGGAAGGGGCTCATAGGACATTTAGTCTCACATTCTCATTTTACAGAGGGGGAAACTGAGGCTGAGAGAGGCTATAAGTGACTTCCCCAAAGTCAAACAAGTAGTCGGGGGCAGCGTTGGAATTTGAACCCAGCTCATTATTTATGTCATTGTTGCTCATCCCTTCAAATGACAGAGTGGGTAGCTTCAGTCTTCTGCACTGGAGGCTAAAAGCTGATACAGGAAGTAGGACCGAAGCGCTCCCTGTGCCCACCTAACATCAGTTTCCCCAAACCTACATTCCCCATCTTTATAAGCAGAGATGAACAGATGTTGAGTATGGAATGTGAAGCAAGGGAGATGCCCTTCAGTATCTACAGACTCAGTCAGTGTACACACATGACCTCGGGGAGACTCATTTTTGCTTTAGATTTGCAACAGCTAAGGGGAAAGCCCAGCCAAATGGTTGAGCTCCACAGATCTAGGGCTAAAGGGGACCTCCAGGCTCATTTGTCTGGGGCCCACATTTTACAGCTAGATCAAACAGAGATAAGTGGCTGAGCCAGGATTTGCTCCCAGGTGCTCTGAGTTCAGATCCAAGCCATTTTCCCCAACATCACAAACAAGTCTCAGATAGGAAATAATAGCAACAGCTAGTAGTATTTATATCATTTCCTGAAGGTTTGCAACTTATGCCTTACTTCCATTTTGTCATTTGAAGTCTTTAGTGGCCCTTAGTGTGTGGGGAGATTGTTAGGCATCAGGATCCATCAAAATATTATCCATTACTCTTTTTCAGAAGGGGAAACAGAGGTAGAGACATCGAATGACTTGCTCATAATCACACAGCCAGGAAACCTCAGAAGCAGGATTTGAAGCCAGGTCTTCCTGACTCCAACACCAGCCTCGTGATCAACTGTACATGAGAGAGGGTGTTGAGCTAACCCAGAGAATCCTGGCCCTTTCCTTGAACCTCTGTTTCACTCTCAGAGCAACAACTATGTGAGTCTTCAGGATCATATTTTAGTGAAGGCAAAAGGTCAATGCTAAGAGCTCAGTTTTCCTTTTCACCAAATCTGTCAATTCCTCTGAGCTCCAGGGGGAACATGGGAAAAGCTACTAGAACTCAAGGGAGCGTATCTGAGAGGTTGGCTATGTGGGACATTCTCTTGGGAGTCAGGAGGCGCGTGCCACGTCTGAAAAGGGAACAACTTGAGGTGTCGTCTCATAATTAAAGCAGCAAAGAAACAATCTTTCCCCTGTCCCCATGGAACACTCCGGAAGAGTCTGAGGCAAAACCCAAGGAAGCCTGTTTGTTGGACAAGGACAGCCGAGTTAAATGTTGTCCCCAGTGACTTGGGATGTCAATAGGCTTGAGGGAGAAGGTAGGCTGAAAGCCTCTGCAGGGTTAGGATTTGGAGAGACACAGATGGGGTTGTCCCCAAGAGCAGGGGGGCATCTGTGTGTCCGCAGGTGCAGAGTGACCCTTGTCTTCAGATGCTACCCTCACCAGGTCCTGCCTAGTCTCCCTTTCTAACTTCTGCCCTAGCTCCTGCTCGCCTGATGTGCTTCTAGCCTTGCCCAGAGTTAGTGTAGAAGGCGCTGGCATCCTCGCCTCTAATCTCTCCCTCTCCAAACCATCTGGCCCATCCATGACAGTCTTAACTACCGTAGCACAAATGGGCTTTTGTCCCCTGGTCCTGACAAATGTCAGAGCAGCTATGCTTCCTTTCTGTAGTAGCCGCCATTTTTGAATTTGTGGTGGCCACCACCCCTGGGCCACCCTGCCTCTCCCTCCAGTCCCATCCGTGAGTGAGTGACCCTTCTAGGGGATGACTCACTCCCACTCCAGCTTTCTGGGCCATCGACGGTCAGACATGGTCTTCCCCAAAGCACCTTCTATGCTTCTGCCTGAACTATTTTTATTTCAAGTGAATGCTAAGAGGGACCCGATTATTTTGCTTTAAATGTAAAAGAACTTATATTTTAGCTTTATCTTTATTACATTTAACTTTATATATTTTTTATATTTAGAAGCAATAGAGAGCCACAGAAGGTTTGTGAGCAGCGGAATAACAGAGTCTGCTTGCTTCATGTACTCGAATACAGAGCCAGCTTGTCTTTCTCCGGGGATTCTGTAAGCTTGAGCTTCTTAGTTGTCAAACTGGAGAAGGGTAACAATGGAGAACCCGTCAATAAGATGCTGTTGGAAAAACAGTCTCCAGAAGCAGGGGAACTGCCTAGCATATTAAAGCTCAAAATCAAACCAGCAGTAATAATTACTCACATAAAAATGTTCGTTTTATTTCCCCCTCAGCGTCTGCCTCTTACCGTTTCCCGACACGCATGCAGCACTTTGGTCAGAAGGAAGAAATGTTCTGACTTCAGAGATGGGTGATCTCCCAGAAACGGGCGCTCCTTTCACCCACACCTGCCAGCCTTGCCAGCCCCACGTGCTCCTAGAAATCCTCCCCCCATGAGGCTTTGCTCTGCCTTTGCCCTGGCCACCCCTCACGTCTTCTTCCCTTCGGCTTGTTGGTGTCACTCGAGGCCCCTCCTGATCCCTGGCCCTGGCCCAGATGCTGGGATCTTCCCTCCAAGCTTGCCTTGTGTCTAGTCTGTGCTGCTGCCATCTCCTCTCCCCCATTAGAGCGGCAGCGACTTGAGGGCAGCCACTGTTCTGACTTTGCTTTGGGTTTTCTGCCCCAGAATAAGTGTTTAATGAGTTCTTTTTTTTTAACATTCATTTAAAAATGTTTTGAGTTTCAAATTCTCTCCCCCCTTCTCCCACCTGCCTGAGGAGGCAAGCCACAGTAAGGCACATGCTTAACAAGTTCCTGCTGATTGATTGACTAATTTGTGATACCAGGAAAATGCAGGCGAGGACAGAGTCCTGGACTTGGAGTCCGAGAACTTGAGTTCAAATCCTATTCTTGCTCCTTTACACCTTGTGTGACCTTCAGCAAGTGACTCGGACCTTATTTTCCTCTTCTGTAAAATGATGGGGATGGACTGGGTCCTCCGAGGTCCTGGCCAGCTCTAGCCACAGATTCCTCTGTTCTGAGGACCTACGATTACAGTCCGGCCATCGCCTCAGGTGAGTTCAGTTCAGCAAGATGGCCTGGGCTCCCCTTCCCTCTCTCAGCACACCCGCTCACCTACTTTCCTTGCACATCTTATATCCTTTCTTCTCCGCCCCTTCTTGCACGATATTGTCGCACCCAACGTGCACCTCTCTACAGCCCTTTGGGTCATTTGCCATTTGGAGTCTTCTGACATTGTGGTGTCCCATCAGTCCCAGCCATCCCCATCCCTGGGAGAATATGGAGGGCAAAAGGATGCTTTGGGGACCGACGTAATGAGGAATGGAGTGTGTTATTATGCACGAACTGACTGAATTTAATTCAAGACTTTTCCAGTTCAAGGGAAAACAATGTTAAAATATTTCAGGGTTGGCATTCATGGGATTCAGGCCTGGTTCTGATTAAGTTGCTGAAGTAATTCCATTTTCTTTGAATTTCATCCAAATTTCCTTCATTTCAGACCCCGAGTCAGAAGGGAACGAAGGGAAGTGAGAGGAAGTGCACTCAGTTTGGATCTGGGTTTGAAGCCCAGCTCTGATACGCGCTACCTGTGTAGCCTTAGGCAAGTCCAGGGAACTCCAGTCAACAAACACATACAACCTATTTGCCTAAATCACTGGTAGGTCCTCCCTTGAATCATCCCTGCCTTGAAGGAGCTTACCACTCACTGGAGATGGGGGCATATATAAGTAAGCCCAAGTATATATACAAAGGGAGGGAAGGAAGAAGAGAGGGAGAGGAAGTTTTTGTGTGGAGGAGAGACAGAGAGGCAGAGACAGAGATAAAGAGACAGGAGGAGAGGGAAGAGAGAGAGAGAGCGGAAAGGGAACAGCGAGAGAGATGGAGAGAGGAGAGAGAAGAGGGAAGAGAGAGCACAAAGGAGAGGGAGAGGAGAGGGGGAGAGAGAGAGAGAATCAGAGGAGAGAGAAGAGAAAAATATGGAGAGAGGAAAGGGAAGAGAGAGAGCACAAAGGAGAGGGAGAGGAAAGGGGGAGAGAGAGAAAGAGAGAGAGACAGAGACATAGAGACAGAGAGAGAGAAAGAGAGAGGGGGGAAGGGAACAGAGAGAGAGATGGAGAGAGGAGAGAGAAGAGGGAAGAGAGCACAAAGGAGAGGGAGAGGAGAGGGGGAGAGAGAGAGAGAATCAGAGGAGAGAGAAGAGAAAAATATGGAGAGAGGAAAGGGAAGAGAGAGAGCACAAAGGAGAGGGAGAGGAAAGGGGGAGAGAGAGAAAGAGAGAGAGACAGAGACATAGAGACAGAGAGAGAGAAAGAGAGAGGGGGGAAGGGAACAGCGAGAGAGATGGAGAGAGGAGAGAGAAGAGGGAAGAGAGAGCACAAAGGAGAGGGAGAGGAGAGGGGGAGAGAGAGAGAGAATCAGAGGAGAGAGAAGAGAAAAATATGGAGAGAGGAGAGGGATGAGGGAAAAGGGGAGAGAGAGAAAGAGAGGGGGGAAGGGAACAGAGAGATATGGAGAGAGAAGAGGGAAGAGAGAGAGCACAAAGGAGGGGGAGAGAGGGCAAAAAGGAGAGGGAGAGAGAGAAAGAGACAGACACAGAGACAGAGGAGAGGGAAGAGAAAAATATGGAGAGAGGAGAGGGATGAGGGAAGAGGGGAGAGAGAGCACAAAAGAGGGGTAGAGGAGAGGGAGAGAGAGAAAGAGAGAGACAGAGAGACAGAGACAGAGAGACAGAGAGACAGACAGAGATAGAGAGAGAGACAGAGACAGAGACAGAGAGAGAGAGAGAGAGAGAGAGAGAGAGAGAGAGAGAGAGAGAGAGAGAGAGAGAGAGAGAGCACTTAAGTAACTGGAGGTAGGAAGAATAAGGAAGGACCTAAAATCAGTGCTCCTTAAAGCTAAGCTTTGAAGGAGGGAAGGATCTGATGGGATAGAGGTGAGCAGGGATTCTTTTCTTTTTCTTTTTGTAACTCCAGCCACTGGGTAACATTGGGAATATAGTGGGCCCTGTCAAAGTGGCCTTCTTTCCCTTTTCCTTTTCCCATCTGATCCTCCATCTTTCATCTACAAGCCTTTGCCCTGGTCAGGCTCTCTATTCACCTCCATCTGACTTAATCTTTCTCTTGCTTGAAGGCGCAGTTAAATGATCTCCCCACCTGCTAGTGTCCTTCCTCTCCTTTTATCTTTGTTTGTGCTTATTCTCTATTTAGTTTCCATGTATCTATTTACTGGCCTTTCCTGTAGAATGTAAGCTCACTGTGAGCAGGGGTTGTTTTTTCATTTTCATTTGTATCCCCGGCCTCTGGCACCTAGCAGATGCTCCTAAGTGCTTGCTGATTGCTTGCTTGCTTGCTTGCTTGCTTGCTTGCTTGCTTAATAAGTGCTCTCTAAGAGAATGAACCAGCACAGCCCGAATGCAGACAAGTGAAGGGCTGGGAGGAAGGGGTGGGCCAGCTTCCAGAGAGCATGAATCTAATTCAGGGACCCTGGAAGCTCCACAGGAAGGTGGGACCCACCAGAGGGGGAATGCTTTGGATCTTTAGAAGATCCCACATTCTTTGTCCATGCAGAGTTCTCCCCCTACTTACTCTGACCTCTGGGGACTAGATTGGGGTAGGCAGAGGCTCTGGGAAAGGGGTGCTGACTTCATTTTTTATAGATTTATACATAAGTTCTTTGCATGTTCTTCCAGACTAAATAAAAGTCAGCCCCAGACCTCATGACTTTTGAGCCCAAGTGCTTATAAGAGACCAAAGTGTGGCCCAAACTGATGGGTTCAGGCAAAACCATGGAGGGGATGCTCTGGGTGGAGGTGTGTGACAGAGTGCTGTTCCTGAGGCTGAAACCTCTATCGGTGAACCAGTAGCTGTGGCTCAGGACTGCGACTCTCCCGAGCATCCTTTTGAATGTTTTAGCTTAGGCAAGTATGGCGGGACAGTGATCTCCCCGGGACCAGCAGAAAGAAGGTCCCTGGGGGGCAAGAGCTGGTGGAAGGACTGTCTGACCTGGTGTAAGTCTGCCTGAGTGGGAGGGCTTTGAAAGGCTTGGAGGGGGAGATAAGGGAAGAGACGAGGCTGCACAGAAATGGGCTGAATTGGAAGAAGAGAAGGGAGGCAGAGGAAGCAAGAGTGGGAGGTGGATTTCACTGATGTCCTCATCTTCTGATCTCTTCCCAGGGTCATCTCAGTAGGGATAATATGACACTGGTCCAGACTGAATGGGACTCTAGCCTAGCCTAGGAACAACATGTCTCTCTCCTTTTCAGATCCAAGTAAACAGGCTGAGCCAATGGTGTCATCCTCTGTCAGACCCACCGAAACTCCAAAAAGCAGGTGATAATAATAACAATAATAAACAGAACAATAACGTGTATTCATTGGTATTTTGAAGTGTACAAAACTACCTCACCACAATATTATGCTGTAGATAGGATTATTGTTCCCATTTTACAGATCTAGAAACTGAGGCACAGAGGTGATGTGACTTCCCTAGAGTCACCCCCAGTTAGTAAGTATTAACCAGAAATCAAACCCAAGGCACTTGATTCTTGTCCATGGGCCACACTGCCTCCCTAGTGGAAAAGCCAGCCCAGACAGCGAGCCCAAAATGTCGTTGCTCACTGTCACAGACTATTAAGATCATTCAATGAGATGAGCAAAAGTGAGGCCAAGTTTCTGGCCTCTGCACAGAGAAAGTCATAGAATTGCGATTCAGCTGATATCGTCCGTTTAGCTGTCTTAGAGATTTACCTGCTCTTCTCTCCCAGGATAGATTCTTAACTAGATCCATTTCACATGTGAAGTTCCCCCCACCCACCCCCCAAAATCTGGCTGCTTAACCCATTTATTAAAGAGGGAAAAACTGGTTTTCTGTTCTCCTAGCTTTCTTGGTTATGAATTGCCTTCTGGGGTCAAATCTAAAGGCAGCTCCCCTTCATTTAGTTCCCCAAATCCTCCTCATGACAATGTGTAAGCCAAGGGGATAATTCACAGCTGGAGAGTATTATCTCCCCACCTCTACCCTTTAGAACCCCCCCCCCCAGCTTCAGAGGCCACCCCTTGGTAGAGACTCTCAATTTCTCTCTGTCTCTCTCTTTCTCCTTTACCTTCCATCTTAGAATCAAGACTGTGTATTGGTTCTAATATAGAAAAAGCAGTAAGGGCTAGGCAATGGGGGTGAAGTGACTTCCCCAGGGTCACTCAGCTAGAAAGTGTCTGAGGCCAAATTTGAACCCAGGACCTCCCTTCTCTAGGTGTGGCTCTTAATCCACTGAGCTACCCAGCTGCCCCCTGTCAAGAGCTTTTCTGATCATATTTTCTGACCATATCTATTGTTGGTTGTCTCTGCGTGTGTACCTCTAGATGTCTTTGGGTCTCCCTTCTGTTTATACTTACATCCGTACAGGCTGTCTCCCCTTCTAGGATGTAAGGTCCCTGAACGTAGAGCCTGTTGGATTTCCATCTGTGTCCCAAGTGCCCAGCACAGTGTCAGGCACTTAATAAAATGCTTGCTGATCATTTGGTTGATATAGCCATGCACAGGGTAAATGCCCCAGAAGAATGTAAACTCCCTGAGGGCAGAGACTGTGTTTGGGTTTGGCAGTTGTATCTCCAGGGCCCACGACTGGTGATTCTTGTTTCTTTTCCTAAAAAAATTTATTTTTTCCAAACATTTTTTAACAATCATTTTTTTATAAATGGAGCTCCAAATTCTTTCCTCCCCTCCCCCTTTCCCCACGAGAAGGCGAGAAATCTGATGTAATCGGTGTCTCTAGAATTGAACTGGTTGCCCCATCCTTGCAGGGATGGTCTCAGAAGGACGCCTGGCTGCTTCTTTAGGTGAGAGGTCAGATATCCCAGCCTGCCCCCACAGGTGAGATGTCCCACTGAGACATGGCTCTCCTCACCCTCTCCTCTCCGCGGTCCCTTCTTGGGTCTGCCAGGGTCCATGGGGGAAGACCACTAGACTTCCCGGCTCTTCTTCAGGCATGCCATGACTTCAGCAGCCAGAGAAGGAGATCAGCCATCTGCTGGGTCAGCAGCATCAAGCTAATTAGATGGAGACAAATTAAAACCATTTTCGGGATCAACAACTGTCCTTGTGCCTTTGCCTTGTAGCTGCTCCTGTGTTTGGCTGGGAATGTGTGGGAGAAGAGGGAAGAACCAAAGTGAGCCAGGGACCAGGAGTCTCAAGGATGCCCTGTGCACGGAGGCAGCCATCTGTCCTTAGCTTGGAGGACTGGAGAGATGCAAAAGAAAATGTGAGGAGAAGGAGCACCAAGGAGAGAATCAGGAAGGGACAAGGGCGATGGAGAAGGGAGATCCAGGGGGAGATCTGAGATGGAGAAGGAAGGAGAGAGGGCCAGGGGAGGAAGAAAAAATGCAGCTGTAAGGAAAGAGAAAGGTGGGAGGAGGGCAGGGGGTGGGCAGTATGGGGGGAGGAAGAGTCTTGGGCTCCTGAGGCTGTGGAGGGTCATAGAATAGAAATTGCATTCGGGATTCCAGGGAATAGCTGGCTAAACTGGAGACCCCGAGCGCCTCTCCCACAAAAAGAGAACAGGCTTTTCTCATTTCCTCATTTCTTCATTACACACCTTCAGTTCCCCACAGGGCTTTCTCACTTCAGGATTTTTGCAGGGGAAATTAATGAACTTAAAATGCTAACTCAAAACAACAGGAGAGGAGCTCTCATTTCAATGCAACATTGAGGTTTATGAAGCTCTTCACTCCTAAGAACCCCGGGAGGTGTCTCAGCAGTGATCAAGCAACAAAGACTGATTCAGCACCTACTATGTGCTGGGCTCTGGGTCTAGGCACGACAGATACCCCACCCCCAAGATCATCCCTCCCCCCCAAAAACACAGTCCCTGCCCTCAAGGGGCTTACCTTCCTCAGGGGAAGACAGCATGTACCCACATAAGTATGCCCAATTTATCATGCCAGGTAAGTTCAAGATCATTTCTAGGGGAAGAAGAGCTTCTGGGGATCAGAAAAGATCCTGGAGAAGAGAAGGTGAAATTAGGGACTCCAAGGACAAGAGGAGGCAAGAGAGGTTAATGGTAGATCAGAGCCTCATAGATTTGGGCCAAAAAGGACCTTGGAGGCCACGATAAAAAGCTACAAATGAATACTGAATTAAATAGGGATTAGGGAAAAAGGAAGATTCTGCAACAAATTGAATTTGTTCATTTTATGAATGAGGAAATGAAAATGGGAGAGATTATTAATAAATGAATAATTAAAAGGAGCATAGCAGGAAAACTGGAGGATAAGTGGAGAAAGAAGAAAGGGAATGAATGAGGGTATGAGGAAATTGAAAAAAGAAGACAAAACAAATGAGTAAAGAAAACCATGAAAAATTGGGTCTAGCATCAGCGAGAGGCAGAAACTGTAAGAGTAAATTAGCTGGGGGGGGGTGGTGAACAAAAGAAATCCCCCTCCTTTTCCCAATACAGTGTAAAAGAATGGGAGAAAAGAAATTTAGAGTCATTGAAGAAATGAAAGAAGAAATAAACCATTTTTTCCAAATTTCAGTGTCATTCCTTTGTGAGGAAAGCTCAGTTGTTTTTCTCTGTTGTTAGTCAGGGGCTGTATTAGGTCTAGGAATTATTTAGAGAGTGAGAGAGGGGCTGGAAAACAGAGACTAGGTGATCATCTGGCGGGGTTCTGTAGAGAAGATTCTTCTTAAAGTATATAACACTTTCAAGCCAGCAATGTAGGGGAATATTTAACAACCAGCTTTCTTGGGGAAAATAAAATGTACCCACAGCTCACTTCTTCCCCCCCCCCCCAATAGCTCATTTTAAGTTTAATCTGCATTATTAACCTTTCCTCCACTGGTTTCTTTAGTCTAGGCAATTAACAAAAGGATATATCAAGCCCTGATCTGCAGTCTCTCTTCTCTGATCCATTCTCTCCCCAGGTACTAAACTGCTATTCATACAGCACAGGGTTTGTCTATGTTACTCTGCTGCTCAAGAATGTCTGTAGCCTCTCTTGCGGCTCAGGTAAAATACAAATTGCTGTGTCTGGCATCAAAAGCCTTAGCAATCTGGTTCCAGACTACCTTTACAGGCTCAATGCACATTAGCATCACCCCCTCCACACACCCAGGCTTGCGACATCCCAGGCAAGGGGCCAACTTGCCTTTCCCTATACACAGCATTCTATTTCCCTCCTTTTGGTCTTTACCCAACTGTCTTCCATGCCTGAAATGCTCCCTCTCCTTGTCTGGAATCTCCAAATCTCTCCCCAGCTCAGCTCAGGAGCCCCAGCCCCCAGGATGCCTTTCCTGGTCCTTCCTTAAACCACTTGGTTCTTATGAATCTGTGTACATGGTATATTGAGTCCTCCCTCCCCCTCCCCCAGTGGAATGGAAGGTCCTTGAGGGCAGGGACTATTTCCTTGTTTTTTTACTATCCTCCACACCTGGTACTTGGTAGATGCTTAAAACATCTCTTTAATCAATTCCATGATTTTAACTCACTATCAGGGGAGTCAGGAAATTCCTTCCAATTTCAGATGGGATTTGAAAGGCAGGGGAGAGAAGTGGAGAGAGAGCTGGCTTGGAGAAAGGAGGATCTGAATTCAGGTCCTGCCTTTGACACATGGTGGCTGTGTGATGTTGAGCAGGTCACCTTCTTGAGCCTCTTAGACAACTCTCTCTGACAACAGGTTGAAGAGAAGGAACAAACCTACAATGATAGCTTTCCTTATCCTGGAGCTCATTACATCAAAGAAATCACAGGCTCAGTCCCTCTCCCCATCAGAAGGGAGGACTTGGTGTTCAGTCATTTTCCCATCTTGTCTGACTCTTCATGACCCTTAGCAGAGATACTCCAGTGGTTTATCATTTCCTTTTCCAGATCATTTTACAGATGAGGAAACTGAGGTCAACAAGGTGAAGTGACTTGCTCAGGGTCACCTAGCTAGGAAGTGTGTATGTCTAACGCTGGATTTGAACTCAAAAAGATGAGTCTTCCTGACTTTAGGTTCTGCACTCTTTCCACTGTTCCACCTAAGCTGCCCCAGAAGAGAGGACAAGAGACAATAATAATATGCCTTCCTTTCTCTGGAAAGCACTTCTTGTATACATCTCAAATAGCAAATCCATTTCTGGGTGCCATATTTTGGACTTTGACCAACTGAAAAGCACCCAAAAGAAGGCAGTCAGGATAGAGGGGACAGGATTCAAGTTGCCTGAAGGACTCGGAATGACTGCGGATAAGTGGGGCAGGAGAGCAATCTTCCAATACTTGGAGGGTTCTGGTGTGCCCCAGAGGGCCAAGCTCAGGGTGGAAATTACAGAGGCAGATTTAGGCTTGATTCAGACAAAAACTTCTTTAGGATGGGTGCTGTCTCGATGTGCAGGGACTTGCCGTGAAACTGCCCCATGGAAGGTCTTCAACCAGGGACCGATAAGCCCTTGTCCAGGGTCTCAAAGGCGATACGTGCCAGGGAATGGATTGGGCTGGCTGCCCTGGGCTTCCTTCCAACCATGAGATTCGTTGGCATTTCCTGAAATGAAATTCAACACTACTGATGAGCAATTTTTCAGGCTGGTGCTGATTCATGGTCTTCTTTGAAACCAAAGGATGAACAACTCTTACCAGGCTTTCTGGGGACCACTGGTAGGTGCATTAAAAATAAAACCTCACCTTCTGTCTTAGAATCAAGATTATGAATTGGTTCCAAGGCAGAAGAGCTATAAGGACTAAGCAATGGGGGTTAAGTGACTTGCCCAGGGCCACACAGCTAGGAAGTGTCTGAGGGGTACTCAGAACTTCCTATCTCCGGGCATGGCTCTATTGTTGTCTCCGAGATGTCCCTGGCATTTTAACTGGTTTCATCCTAGTCTTTTCAAGATGGCTGGCTAAGGTTGAGGGCAGTTTTGTGATCCTGAAACAAAAAAAAAAGAGAACTTTTGTTTCACCAGGACAAAAACTCAGCACCTTAACCTCATTAGCAATGTATTCTTGGTCCCTCTCCTTCCCAACCCAGCTGAGCGGATCAAGTTAACCCACACTGTAAGATCCAGCATTGCCAACATGCAGCTTCTGCCAGCCTCAGGCTTGGAGGACCACCTGGGAGCTGAGCATCCCAAAGATGGAGAGTTTGAAAACATCAGATCTTGACATTAGCATCATCTCTGGCATCAAAAAGCATTTATCAGGAGTCCAACCGTTTATGAAAAAACTCAGGCCAGCAAAGAGGAGAAAAGCTACGTTGTCTCTATCAGAGGGAACAAAGAAAAAAAATGTATAGTATAATATAGTGGAGAGAGCACTGGATTTTGAGTCAGAGGATCTGGGTTCAAATTCTGATTCTGCTCCTGCCTCTGTCTACATACTTAAACCATGAAGTAGCAGCCCTTTCATTGCTCTGGGATTGCTTCCTCCTCGGTAAAAGAAAGGACCTGAATTAGATGAGCTCTAAGATCTCTTTTAGCACTAAATCATCTGAAATGATGAGATACAATTTCCCAGCTGTGTGACCCTGGGCAAGTCACTTACCCTGTTTGCCTAGTCCTTAACCTTCTGTCTTAGAGTTGTCACTTAAGGGCTTAAAAAAATGATGAGATCCAGCAATGCCCAAGTAGTAGTGATCCAGGAAAAAGTCGCCTGTCCTGCAGGTACAGCCCCAACCAATGGAGGAAAGGACAGAAAATAGGGCTGATGTAATTGTAATTCTGGCTGTGAGGATCTATGTTTGGAATTAACTTAAAGTTGATGATTAAGAATAGGGGGGTGTCAAATACAATGAAAAGGAATTGGCAACAACCTCCTAGGCACCCAGGCCATCCTTCCTCAACTTCCCTGTCAAGAGGTCATCCTCGGGGTGTCAGAGAGCCCATTTTCTGGCAGCCCCACTTTAATTGTGTTAGCTCTAATCATTCGTGATGTCTTTCTTTCAATCAATTTGAATTCTCAGCCGCCCCTCGTTCTTAATCTGAGGGCAGGACAAGTCAAATCCCTCTTCCCTTGTTGTTCAGTCATTTTTTTGGTTGTATTTTCTCACTCATGACCCCCTTCGGGATTTTCTTGGCAAAGATACTAGTATTACAAACAAACTATCAAACAATTATTTTAGAGCCAAAAAATGATAACAAAATTAATCTGGAAGAACAAATGGCCAAGAATATCAAGGCAATCAATGACACTGCCGTGGTTTGCCATTTCCTCCTCCAGTTCATTTTACAGAAGAGGAAACTAAGGCAAACAGGGGTAAGTGACTTGTCCAGGGTCACAGAGCTAGTATCTGCAACCACCCAGCACTCTAGCCACTGCCCCATCTAGCTGACTTAAAAAAAAAACAAACCAAAAAACAAAACACCTTACCTTCCATACTATATTGGCTCCAAGGCAGAAGAGTAGTGAGGGCAAAGTGACTTGCCCAGGGTCACATAGCTAGGAAGTGTCTGAGATCACATTTGAACCCAGAACTTCTTATCTTTAGGTCTGGCTCTCAATTTACTGAGTTACCTAGTTCCCCCCCCACACACACACACACCTAACTGATTTTTGACAGTCCTCCAAATATCTACGACAGCAATGGCATCCCTTCTAAGCTTTCACTTCTTCAAATGAAACATCCCCAGTTCTTTCCATGATTTCCATGTGACATGAACTTGAGGCCCTCTTTCATCCTGGCTACCCTTCTTTGGATGCCTTCCAGCTTATCCACGTGGCCTCAGAACTGAACACAGGGCTCTAGGGCACAAGCAGACTAGCATCTCCTTCGCTTTACAGAAGATGCCGATCTTGATGCTGCCTAAGAATGAGAGCTTTTTGGCTGCCACATCCCACTCTTGACTCCTACTGAGCTTGCAGCTTGGTAAACCCCCCACATCCTCTTCACACAAACTGTTGTCTAGCCTTGCCTCCCCCATTCTGTACTTGTGAATTCCATTTTCTGGAATGAAGTGAAAGGCTTTTAATTTCTCTCTACCGAATTTCAAAGGATGGCAGATTTAGAGCCGAAAAAGACCCAAGAGTCCTCGGTCTCCACCACCACCACCATCATCATCACAGTGATAATAGCTTCCCTTTATAAAACACTTTGAGGATCACAGCGTCGCAGCTCTAGGGTTAGGCAGGACACTAGTAGCCATCCAATCCAGTCTCCTGGTTTAACAAAAGAGGAAACTGAGGGCCAGAGAGATTGGCTCTCCCAAGTTCATACTGGCAATGGGTCAGAGGCTTGCACTTATTCTTTCATGTAATCCCCATGTGAGAAAGGCAGGGTGGTGCTGTGGATGGACCAGGAGTGAGAATGCCCGGCTCAAGCTGTGCCCCTAACACTTGCTATCTGTGTGCCCACAGGCAAGTCATTGACCTCTCTGAACCCCAGGCGCCTGTCTGAGTTCTCTGTTACTGGTGTGTCCCTAGGGTAGCCTCAGAAGGCTTTCTTCCTGGCAGCTCTTTTTATGATTGGGGTGAGAATCTTGCACTGATCACAGGCACAGACCCTGGACTGGTGGTGAAAACTGCATCTAATTTGATCGAGTCCATCATTCTAGGCTGTCCAGAGCCTTCTGGCTCCTCATTCCATCACCCAGGGTTTTGCTTTCTATTGTATTAAGAAAATAGAGACAAAAGGAACTCCACTGCTCAGCTCCAAGGGAACGATGATGGTGGTGGATGAGAGCTCCTTTCAGGGCACTGTCCATCATTCATTCATTCATTCATTCATTCATTCATTCAATCACTCACTCAGTGAATCTTTAAGTTTCTGCATCGGGCTAGATATGGAGAAAGGAAACCAACCCTTGCCCTGGTGGAGTTTCCATTCTATTGTGGTGGGGATGGAGGGAGGAGGCTATGGCATGAGCACAAATTGGAAAGATGGTATATATGCAAAGGGGAGTGTCCACTCCAAGCATGGGAAGACTTCCCCAGCAGAGAGGGCAGACGAGGACAATTTGTTCCAGTGGTCGTGAAGATGCCCGACGCAGGAGCTAGAGAGTGCTTAGAGCCTGCTCAGACATGAAAGAAGCCAAGGCCATCCCCTGCATCCCGGGCCATTGCAAGTCATGCTGACTTTTGTCTTCTACTGGACTTTGCTGACTCTGGAGGAGAGAGCGAGGCTGAAGACGTTGGGCAACTCTGCCTCATTGAAACCCAGCTCACATGCAAGTCAAGACCTCACCGCGTGGCACCAGGGATGCTCTAGAAAACAAAGGATGAGCAACAGCTACAGTACAAAATGCTTAATGGAGGAGTCACTGGGGAAGCAGGGAGTCAGGATCAGCTTGCTGGGAAGCTGGGGCTGCGAAGGCTTTCAGGACAATTACACAGCCAAAAGCCCCAGACCTCCTCTAATGGATTTTCACTAAAAAGTATGTTTCCTCAGACTTACAGTTAGCAGTGGAAGCCTCCATGGTTAGGGATTCAATTGCACTGGAAAGCTGCCAAGCTCATCTTCCTTCTCTGAAGTCAGGCTCAGCAAAAAGGCCATCCCAGCCTCTCCAGGAAAGATTTGCTCCTTTGGGACCCTCCATCCACTGGCCAGAGCTAATGGACTGTCCTGTCTCGTTTCCTGACACTCGGGTCAAATGGGCTAATGGTCAAGCGAGTCACTGGTGGCGCTCAGAAGCTGTCCCTTTCTGAGGCTGGCAAGGCTCTGCTTTAGCTGAGTTCAAAACAGAGGACAGGAGAGCTCCCAGGCATGACATACTTGTTCCACAGCCATAGATCTACACCTCACTGGACTTCCAGAACTTGGCACTAGAAATCAGTTTCCTTTATTCTTTGTGCTGGGAGGGGCAGCATGGCAGAGAGGGACAGTCTCGAACTCAGAATGACCTGATTCAAGTCCTGCCACTGATCCCTATTAGCTTGTTCCCATGGCCAAGGCATTTCATGTGTCAGGATTAAAAGATGCTCATAGTACAGCGCCTGGCACAGATTGTTGTTGTTGTTTATGATGCTACTGCTGCTGCTGCTGCTGCTGCTGTTGCTGTTGTTGTTGTTGCTGTTGTTGTTGCTGCTGTTGCTGCTGCTGTTGTTGTTGTTGCTGCTATTGTTGTTGCTGCTGTCGCTGCTACTGCTATTGTTGATGTTGTTGTGTTGTTGTTGTTTAGTTGTCTCAGCTATGTCCAACTCTTCCTGACCCCATTTGGGCTTTTCTTGGCAAAGATACTGGAGTGGTTGGCCATTTCCTTCTCCAGTTCATTTCACAGATGAGGAAATTGAGGCCAACAGGGCAAAGAGACTTGCCCAGGATCAGGTGCTTAATAAATGCTTATTCCTTTCAACCTTCCTCAGTGCCTCAGGCAACTTTCTCAAATTCTAAGTTGACAAAGACTTGTCAGTCTGTATCAGTGGAGGGAGGTTCATGCTGGGAGTTCCCCCACACTAATGAAATTGCATGCCAGGAGAGAATAATTTTTTCTAAAAGGATTCACAGGTTTAGCTCCATCTCCCTTAGCCCCAGGCGCTGAGGTCTAAATAGGCAAAGATTACGTGGTCTGGCAGAAGGCAGAATTAGAAAGCAGTCTTACACTTGGAACTTTGTGGTATGCTACAAAATTCCGCTTCACAGGGCAGGATGGCACAATGGAAAGAACATTCAAACTCAGGTCAAGGTTCTACCACTTGCTATTGGCTTTGGAATAAGTAGTTTCACTTCTTTGACTCAGTTTCCCACCATTTAGAAGAAGATCACACCACCAGGAGCACACACAGATTCAGGAGAAACCTCAGAGGGCATCTAGTCCAAGTTCCTTAGGTCACCAATGAGGAAAGTGGCTCAGAAAGGCTGGGACTCACGGTCACACAGACAATAAACCCCAGGGTTCCCTTTGAACACAGAGCCTCTGCCTGATCCCAGTGATCTCTGATATCCCTTCCAACTCTAATATGCCTTTTAGGATTTCGTTCTTCCCAATTACTTCATTATTTACTTTGAGGCAGCAAGGTGGTGCAGTGGATAGAGTACTGGACAAGAACTCAGGAAGACTTAAGTTAAAATTCAGCCTAGAAAAATTGAGAGGTGGCTCAGTGGGTAGAGAGCCAGTCCTGGATTCAAATCTGGCCTCAGACACTTCTTAGCTGTGTGATCTCAGGCAAGTCACCTAACTCCAGTTGCTTAGTCCTTACCACTCTTCTCCCTTGGAAAAGATACTTAGTATTGACTAAGGCAGAAGGTAAGGTTTTAAAAACTTAATTAATTGGGTACAATTTAGCCTGGATTCTTACTAGCTGTAAGTGATCCTAGGCTACTTACTCAATCTCGGCCTCAGTTTCTCCATCTGTAAAACAGGGATACTAACAGCATTTTCCTCCCAAGTTTGTTTTGAGTATAAAATGCAACGGTATTTGTAAAAGTATGCAAGCATTTAAGCACGGTACAATGGTAGCCATTGGCATCATACTTGTATAAATTCAGTATTTACTTCTCTGTGTAAATAAATGTTGTTCCTCACTCCATCCCAGTAGAAGGGAAGCTCTTTGAGGGGACAGACTGCTTCACTTGTTTATCTATCTTCTCCTTTTAGTTCAGTGACTGGCATAGAAGAGGCATTCCTGCTGACTCACTGGCTCCCATCCGCACCCTTAGGAAGAGGCTAGGCTCCTTGAAAATAGCCCAACGCCTAGCACATGGCAGGAGTTTGATAAATTCTGGTTGCCTCAAATGTTGTTGTTTTTTGATAATGCAGGTTTGAGCATGGACCGACGCCCTGGAATTTATGGTTTAGAGGCTCGAACTCTCCCTTTTACCCTCGGGATTGATCTGAAGATTCATGGTCTCTGAGCTGGAAGACAGATTGAAGTCACTCTTTCAAGAGAGCAGACTGAGAGGAAGGAGCAAGGACCGTAGGAGCTGAGCATCAGCCCCAGCAGCAATAGAGAGACAGCAGCATCCTTTGCTCTGCCTAAGACTTAGTAAGTCAAGCTGGGAAAAAAAATGGCACAAGGGAGAAAGATAAAACTGAGAGGAGAGCCAAGATGCTCTCAGGACAGGAAAAGCTGAATGTGAGGCATGAAGCCCTTACAGGTATCTTGTAGCAAAGAACTCATACTGAAGGTCCTAGGTATAATCACCTCTTTAAAGGACCGAGGGACATTCGAAAGGTCTACTCTGTCCCAAATTTCTCCTCATTGGAGATATTGGATATGGCTATCCAATAACAGGGACTATAAGATGCTCATGTTTTTTACTTAAGTACTTCTCATATTCTGATTTTGTATTAAATAGAAAGAAGCCAGGAATTAGCTGGAAATACACAAAATTTAAATGAGAACAGAGAGTAAAAACCTCTTTGAGTGTTAGCAATTTCCCTAACTGGGGGCCCTGAGCTATTATGATTTTATTGATGACTCTTTTGAAACCCTTGCCTTTCATCTTGGAATCAATACTGTGTATTGGCTCCAAGGCAGAAGAGTGGTAAGGGCTAGGCAATGGGGGTTAAGTGACTTGCCCAGGGTCACACAGATAGGAAGTGGCTGAGGCCAGATTTGAACCCAGGACCTCCCATCTCCAGGCCTGCCCCTCTATCCAGTGAGCCACCTACATCCCTCCATTGCTAACTTTTTAACTGATATAAACTAGATTCAATAGCAGGAAAGAGATCTATGTATACCCAAAAGCCATTATATAGCTCCCAGAATTAAAGTAAGATAATTATTGTAACAGGATGTGGTTGATTAAGTCTGCAGCCTCTAGAAATAAGAAATGAAGAGAAGCAGGGTAGAGATAGGATGATATAGGTGAGATTCATTTAGAAGGGGGACAGGAACAAAAGGAATTGGATAACCTGTGATCCAAATTGTAGATAGATAGACAGACAGACAGACAGAGAGATGGATATAAATGAAATAGATACATGGATGGATAGACATAGATAGAAGAGATAGATGGGTAGGTAGATAGATTTGTCTAGATACATATATGTAATATCTAGATCTAGATCTGTCGCTATAGATCTTGATCTCAACTTAGACATAGATATTGTTCAAGTATCTGCCCTAGTGGGCTAGTACTGTATCTCATACATATCTTACATTCCCCAGACCTCTTAGCACAGTGCTGAGCCCACAAGAAGTCCTTAATAAACACTGGTTCATTGAGAACTGCCTAACAATCCTACTTATTAACATTTTAGAGCTGAAATTCTGAAAATAAATAAATGAGGGCTTCTGTTGCCCAGAAGCCTTCAAGTCTAACGCATACCTGAAAATGAACCCCACATACCACATTCTTGACAAAAGGTCATCCAGCCTCAGACCTAATACTTTAAAAAATGGAGAACTCACTACCTATCAAGGCAGCCCATTTTCTACATTGTTCTTGGTTCTGCCTTCTAGGGCCAAACAGAAAAAGTTTAATTTTTCTTCCAGGTGACAGTTCTGCAAATATTTGAGTACATTCCCTCCCTCCCCACCCACCCCAATTTTACCTTTTACAATCAGAAAATACCAAGTTCCTTTAGCTAGTCATCAGACAACACAGACACGTCCATTCTCCATTTTGATTGCCCTTCTCTGGACACTTTCCAACTTAATGATTTCCCTAAACTATACTTACAGGAACTGAACACAATAGTTTAGCTGTGATCTGAACGAACGGGGCTGGGTATAGAGGGAATGCCACTTCCTTATTGTTACACCTCTTTTTATGTATACGTGTAATCCACGGAAACCCTCAGATCATTTTCAGATGAATTGCTTTCTATCTTCTCTTATCTTATAAAGCTGATGTTAAAAAACAAAAAAGCAAACATAGTTCAAGGCTCTATATTTGTCTCTTTTCCAGAGTGGTTTGGGTTGTCTGAGGAAGCGGCAGGTGCCCCCTCATCAGAGGTCTTTAAACAGTTATGGGACGAGTACCTGCCAGTTAGATGGTAGAAGATTATCAGACTAGATGGCCGATGAGATCACTTCCTACTTTACAATTCTGAATTAACTCACATGTATTATTACTCTTATTATATTATATAAGATGATAATGATGAAAACTTTATTAAGTACAAGGATGAGGATGTTACACCAAGATCCCTTTCCTCAAAGAGCTTAGAATCCAGTAAAAGGGTTAGGACAAATGAATAAAACAATACAATTTGAGGAGAGCCACTAGGGAGCCTAAGGGAGATATTTCCTGATGGGATACTGTGTCATCAAAACCAGGGAAATACTTGGGGGATGGATTTATGCTCCTCTCAGCACCGCTACCTGGGGATGTGGTACAGGAACTGAACCCACTCGTTATCCTTATGCAATAAAACCAAATTGTACATAGGACAAAGGAATGAGTAGTGTCAAGGGAGGTGATAGAGGACATGTTTTTTGCTGTAAAAGTAGATTAAAATTTAGTCAATGAATGTGCAAGGGAGCAGTGTTAGGAGAACCTGATCCCCAAATCTTGGAACTTGAGAAAAGGCAATATTCCTAGCAGATATCAGATCTTTTGAATGATAGAATATTGTGACCCTGAGGCATTATATGATAAGATAAAATCAGACCCGGTTAGATTAGATCCTAAGAGCCTTCCTTTCTGTACCCCTAAACCATAGAACATCAGAACTAGAAAGAATTTCCAGACCATCTTGTCATATCTCTCCATTTAACGGACAAAGAAACTGAAGTACAAAGAAGGGGAAGTCATACAGTAATTGGTCCACATGTTTCCATAGGTACGGCCATGAAATATCTCTTGTCTTCCAATTAGATTTGGAAAATCTTGTCAGTAGCAACTGAGACTCATGGCATGTATTTTAGATATTGCTTTAGTTGCTGTCAATCCATCTTTGATGACTCAGTCCAGCGATTTTAGAAAACATAAGGATTTGTGTTGAATTTGAACTGACTAGAGTGGGATATTCTATTAAAAAAACATTGATTTGGTCTCTGATTTCTTTATTGATTTTCAAAGCTAGGGGCAGGGTAGGACATTTAATCAAACTAGTGTAAGAGAGGAATTTATCCAATATATGCAAGGACAAATCTCTGACAGAAATCAGCTGCAGAGAGGGGAGGGGAGGTGCAGGAAGAAAAAACTCAAGATTCCAGTGAGAGAACAGAAGCTAGGAGAACTCCAACTGCACTTCTTCAGCTGGGAGCCAGAGAGAAGGGGCAGATCTCCTAAATGGGGAGGAAGCTTGGGTCTCTCTGGAGATCAACTGCTTTCCCTTTGAACCCCTGGATACCTCTCATTCAGCTTAACAATAGCAGTCAGAGCCATCTGAGGATATTGTGGACTGGGAACTGGAAGGAAGTCATTCACAGAGAAATCCTCTCTCCAAAGATATATTATCCATCTCTCTCCAATACTCAAGCTAGTTAGCTCAGGAGTAGGGGCCAAACCAGCAGCTGGCTGGAAGAGGGGTCAAGGCAAAGAGTCTGAACCCTGAAACCTTGGTGGGGGGGAGTCAGTCTTCCAGAGAGGACAAGTCAATAGGGCTTCCTGCTCACCCACTTCCCTTACCTGACACCCTTACCTCTCCCTTCTCTGTGTGAACCCAAATAAAGTGTCTACTACTTCGAATCAGGTCTGGCTAGTTCCTGGGGCTAGAAAAGGGGGCTGAAGATTTGGGGAGAATCATACCTCTCCCCAAAAAGGAGGGTTAGTTCAGGATCCCAGGGATCCAAACAACCAGACCCAAAGAGCCACCATTTCTCCTGGGTTTTGGAGTAATCCAAGGTTTGGGGGGGTAGGGGCAGTGGCAGTGGCAGTTGATGTATCTGAAGGATCCAGAGGCTGAAGAATCCACTCTGCCTCTCAACAATAGCTGGGACCAAAAAGGAGGTAGGGTGTCTTCTTACCAAAGCTTATCCCTCTAGCTATTATACCCTATCTCCCAGAACCATTCTCTAAAGAGACACTTCCTCTCTTAGGGAGACAAGAATGGGCTACCTTCCCCAGAGGGAAGGAAGGAGAAGGTTAATCTTCCCCCTCTTCATTCTCTCAACTCTTTCTCTCTCTCCCTCCATTTCCCCACAGATCATACATTACACAAGCAACTAGTCTTTAAAAAGAATTTTTTAAAAAACTACATTTCAAGTGCTGTGCATAGTGGTGAAGAAATAATGGCAAAAGGGAAACAATTCCTGACCTCAATGAGCTTACATTCAGATTGTAGGGAGAGGGGAAGCAAGAGATACAATATTTACACAAAGCAGCAAAACATCTTTAGGAGGGAGTGGATACCCACATTGAAAAGAACACTGAATTTGTATTCAAAAGACCTGGGTTCAAGTCTTGCCTCTACCATTTATTATCAGCATAAACTTGGACAAGTTATAAGGGTTGCCTCTTAAGGTCTCAGTTGCCTCAGTAAAATGAGGAGGTGAATCTTCAACGTCTTTTTTCACTGCAAAACAATGAACCTATGATCTCATGCCAACAAACAGGGAAATCAGAAAAGGTTTCTCAAAGAAAGAGGCACTTGAGTAATAAGGAAGTTGGCGATTGTAAGAGGCATAGGTTAGGTGGAAAGAATGGGGACAGCCTAGGCAAAAACATGGAGGTTAGAGATTGAATGTAGGGATCAGAGAACAGCAAGTAAGCCAGTTTCATTGGAACAGGGAGTACATTTAATCAATTAGCACGGCCCATTCCACTTTTGGTGCAGAGTTCAATTTCAGTCTAGAGTTTTTATCTAAGCAACGTACAAAATAATTGTGATTATACTTCAGGAATAGAAAGAACATGAACGGATCATTGGATTTTCTCTCCATTTCTGGATAGGCTGGTGCCTGAGGCTTCCTCCATAAATGGGTTCCTAGTCTATTTTCGCGGCTCTCTAGGGAAGGAGATTCCAAGATCTCAGTTCCAGGCAGCTGATATTTATGTCTTCCCTCTCAATAAGTTCTTGCTTACAGTGAATTTAAATTCCTTCTGCCAAGTTAGACTCTAGGGACACCCAAATTGTAGGGCAAGCAGCTGAGGCAGCAAAACAGGAGGGGACTCACAGATGGGAGATAAGTCCACATTTTCTGGACTTATCAAAGGAGCATTGAAACACACCTTTGAGGCAAATGTAGGCATGTGGTAGGCAGTCAGAGACTGGTCTCAAAAGGAAGAGTCAGAGTGTCGGAGAGGAGAAAGAGGGTTCTATGGGGAGGGGGAGCAAATCTCAATAGGACAGAGTGGGAGACAGATGGTGGAAGCAGTGATAATAATAACTAACATTTTGATATTGTTTTAAAGCTAACAGGAGGTAATATTAAATTCTGGGAAGCTGGCCTCAGAGTCATAAAAACCTCAGTTAAAATCCTGTCTCTGGCATATACTACCCATGTGACTCTGGTCAAGTCACTTCAATTCTCTAGTTTCTAGTCATCTCTCTAAGACCTCAACCTGCTTGGGTAGAGGGAGTTTCCTCATCCTGGAGTTCCCCGTATTAAAGAAATCAGAGGTCCAATGCCAAGGGACCCTTAAAGTCAACAAAGAAGATTCCATTAGAGCTTTACAACAACCCTTGAGGAAGAATGATTAATCCCATTTTACAGGTGAGGAAACCAAGGCTCAAAAAAGGTTCAATGACTTGGCCAGGGTCATGAAGTTAGTAAGATCATGAAAAATTCTTTGAAAGTCTGAATGTGCCATGTGTATACATGCATATGTGTGTGTGTGTGTGTGTGTGTGTGTGTGTGTGTGTGTGTGTGTGTGTGTGTGTGTGTTATTATGATTAAGACATCATGATGCCTGGGTGTGACCAAGCGTTTGAGGACCAGTTTATGAGCAGGTCTTGATGAGGAAAGCTGGAGAAAGCAGGAGCTAGGGTAGACATAGACTGACCCATTCCACCTGTGACTTGAGCCCTGAGACACACAGAGTGCCAGGTTAGTGATTATGTCTGTGGAATGGGTTTGGGGGTCAGGGTGTGTTCTAGGGAAGGGATGGAGAGTGCCCTCTGATGAAGGATACCCACAGGCAGAGAGTAATGAGAAAACAGATGGGGCAGATGTCTTTTTGCTTCTTCAATGAAATATAAACTCCTCTTTTGGCTTTCAAAACCCTCTGTAGTGGGCTCTGGACTACCTTTTCTGACTCAGTTTCTACTATTTCCATTCTAGCATTCTATGGTCCAGGCAAAGTGGATCATTCTTTCTCAACTTGACATTCCACCTACTTGCTCTCTTCCTTTGAAGAGGCTGCCCTTTCCCCTCTATCTAGTCCCCAGCTTGGACTATTTCCCTTCCTCACCTGTGACCCTTAGCATACTTTCCTCCTTTTAATACTCACTCAAGGTGACCCCTTCACTGTCCATGCATCAATCAATTAAGCAGCGAGCACTGATTGAACACTGGGCTGGATTGACTTTGAGACTCTGTGAAGTGCCTTCAATTAATTGTCAGTGTCTCCCATTAAGGCAGACGAATCCTAGACCTGTGTGCATGTCTCTAACCTCTTTCTTGAACTCCTTTCTAGAGTCATCAACTTCCTCTTGGACATTTCAAACTGGATGCCCCATAGACATTTCACCCTCAACTTGTCCAAAACAGAATTCATTAACTTTCTCCCCCAATCCTTCCCTTTCTTCTGTTTCAGGGCACTCCTTCCTGGTCACTGGAGCTTGTACCCTTGCTCTCATCCCTGACTTCCCACACTCTCACTGCCTCCGTATCTAGCCAATGGCTGAATCTTTTTTGCTAGTTATTTGCTCATTGGCACTTCCATTAGAATGTAAGCTTTTGGAGGTCAAGGACTGGTTTTTGCCCTTTTTTATACTCCCCATGTTTAGCTTTAATTTTCATTTCATTTCCTCCTTCAGCATACTTCCAAATCTCTTGCTTCCATTTCTTTCTCATGCTTGTCAGAATGTTCATGACTTCAGAATTGATGTGATCTACATTTAATATATCTCACTGGCCCTTCCTTTGAGTATCAGTTCAGGTGTCACCTGCTATAGGAAGCCCTCCCTGATTCACCCTCCTCCCCAACCAGTTGTTCTACAAAACCACACTCGAAATCAGAGCAGCTTGAGACTTCCCTGTTTTGTGACTAACTCTCTTCTCTGCCCTGGGAATATGGGAACAGTTCTTTGCAACAAGTTTCTTCACCTGAAAGCTGCTTCAGAGTTCCTGTGGTCCCTGGTCAAGGACCAATGGCATCACTTACCAAGAAACCTTAGGAAATTGAGCTAATGCCCGATGATGTTCTGTGAAACTCTTTGCATCTTTTATTTAAAAGAACATTCATTTTGGGGGAAAAATCTCCACATTACCAGCATTTATTTGCATTTGTTTGTCCCATTTTATAAATCTCCCCCACCAAAGGGCAAGTTGAGAATGTCCTTGGTGATGGTTCCCAGGCTTCCTGGCTCGCCATTGCTCAATGTTTTCTTTAGGACTCATGGGCATAGAACAATAGTCACCAAGGAAGTTGAAGGGATTGTTTTCTCAGACAACTCACTGGCTGGTTGGGCTTGTTTAACAGGGGAGTCTGATAGGTTTATCAGCAGATTAACCTAATATCTGCAGTTTCCCAGGCTCCTGAAGGATTGGCTGGGTGCTAGACAAGGTCTTGATGCCCTTTGGCCTCTACAAGAGTCCATTCACTAGGAGAAATGCTGTTCAAGGTCGGGAGTGTTTGAGCTGGAGATAGGGAGGTTAATCTGGGGCTCTTGAGTAAGTGAAGAGGCTATTACAGAGAACAGATTGACCAGCTCTTCTCCAATTCTTGTGAACTCTGGATGGGAAGCCAGGAGCATTCCATTTCAGTACGTGTCAGACCCAATCATAATTGAGCTCCCTTATGTCCTGGAGACTCTTCCCCCCATGCCTTCCCCTCACTTCCACTTTCTTTTTCCACAGGGAAACTCCTTCAGACTCAGAACCTGCCATTAAGATAGAGCACCAGTTCAGTTCAATGAATACTTATTGAACACCAGGGCCTCGGTTTCTTCCTCTGAAAAATGAGGGCACTCAAATAATGATCTTGCAGCTCCAGACCTATGTTCTCACAGTAGCTGCGACTTTGGTCAATGTGGTTACTCCTGTCACTGACAGAGTTTGCCAGTCCTCAGTGACTTTGTAGCTAATCGCAACAGTTGTCGTGGCAGAAAATTTACCCATTCTTTGACCATCCTGGGGATGAGCTTGTCCACATTCTGCTTACCTATGCTTTGGAATATAGACATAAGAGTCCATCGGTGGTGACCAAAAAGGATCATGGTCTACCAGGCTATGAAAGGAAAAAAATATTTTTGCTAATTAGAAGAAGAGTCAATAGCTATAGCACTGAGTATAAAACTAGGAAGACCAGAGTTCAAATCTGGTCTCAGACATTTCATATCTGTGAGACCCTGGTATAATCACTTAACCTGTTTAAGTTTTCTATTAAATTGGGATAATAATAGCACCTACCTCAAAGGGTGTTATGGGATGATTTTTGTAAACTTGCATAAATATTTAAATATTATTATTGCTCGGAAAGATTAGGGAAAACATTTGGCAAACTTTAAAGTACCACCTAAATGTGTATAATCATTTCTCTTTATGTAAAGGCATGTTGTCTGAGATAGTCAATCATTTACATACTTAAGAGAACAAGCATTCTCACTGGAATAGGATTAAGGTGCTAATTATGAAGAGTTTGTTATCTATTTTTATTTGGTAATGGATTGTATTTCCAGGAGTCCTGTAGGAAGATGCCACTCAGTACTCTCGAGTCAACCTTTGGATGGAGCTTGGCTCTGGTGGGGAGAGGAGCCCTATGAAAATCTTAGAAGCTTCCCCCAAAGTAGCTAACCAAGCTTTGCTTGAAGATCTATCAGAAGATGAAACCTAATACCTACTGAAGTTACTTAGAGACCTCTAATTGCTTGAATGTTTTAAAATAATGAGTTCTAAGATCTGGAGAGAGCCAGAATGGACTTTAGAGGCAATTGCTTTCAACACCCTCATTTTAGAGATTTTGAGACCAAAGAGAGAGAGGAAGTGATGTATCCAAGGTCACATAGATAGTAAGTTGCAGAGCTAGATTTCAGTCCCAAGTCTCCTAACGAAATACAGTGTTCTCACTACTAGTCCCTCTTCCTTCCATTTAGAAATCCCTTACTAAAGAAAGAAGGAACTACATTCCAGTCCATTCCAGTTCAGATCAACACAGATACAATCCAGTCTAGTTCAACCCAATTAAATTCAGTTCAATTAAATGCAACCCCAATCTGATCTAATGTGATCCAATCCTGTCCAGACTTCAGAATTGATGTGATCTACATTCTATATACCTCATTGGCCCTTCCTTCAAGAATCAGCTCAGGTATCGCCTGCTACAGGGAGCCTTCCTTGATTTATCCCCTCCCCTAAGCACTTGTTTATGCTCTTCCCTTTTCCATATGACATGGATTTACTTATCCAACCCAATCTAGTCCAATACAAGTTAATCTTAAAAATCTATTAAATATTTACTCTGTGCAAGGCGCCCTGGTAACAAAAGCAAGCCTTCAAGGAGCTCATATTTATTCTATGCTCACTGTCAAGTCTTTGTAAAGACAATCCTTTTTGCTAGAAAATCAAACCCAATGGCCGTGGGCTTGTTTGGTTCCTGAAAGGCACCAGTCCATGGCTTCTCCTACCACTCCTGTGTCCCTTCTCTCAACACACCAGGAAGTCTGGTAAAGAAAAAACGACTGCATCCAATCATGGCTCAGTTCAAAGGGCTCTGGTGTGCTCTGGTGGCCATGAAGCCCTGGCCCTTGCATCTGCTTCCCCAGCCAGTCCCTTTGCTTCTAACACCTGAGTTTTCTTCCCCATCCCAGTAGGTTTCAAAAATGCTATTTATAGCTAACTTGCCTTTGGCAAGTACAGTATGGAACAGAATGAATGCATTTGACTTGCAAATTTCCTAAAGTCATTAATCTGACAATGCAAGGTCAGGCAGACATCTTCCTGGATGACAAGCTCCTCTCTCCACTACTACAATTTCCAGGAGGATTCCTTTGGGGGATTGTGATTGTTTGTTTGGAACTATTTCCAGGAGCCTTCTCCAAAGGGAATACTCAGTACTAGGGAATCAGTCATTGGATGGAGCTTTGCTCTGGAGGGGAGAGGGGCTTTGTGGGAATCTTGGAAGCTTTCCCAAAAGTGGTTAACCAACCTTTGCTTGCAGACCTGTAAGGAGATGGAACCCAGTACCTACTGATGCTACTTTTGGAGAGCTCCAACTGCTAGGATATTTTTAAATTTTGAGTCGCAGAATAATGTATCTAGAGGTGGAAAGAACCTTAGAGGTCACTGAGATCAGCCTCCTCGTTTTACAGATGAGGAAACTGAGGCTCTAAGAAGTGAAGAGTGGGAAGTAGGCACCACAGTCATAATTTATTTTGGAGACAAAAAAAAACACAAACTCAGGGTAATACATCACAGAATTATGGAAGCTAAACATAGGAAGGGGGCTCAGTGGCAATCCAATCCAGTCTATAACTGAACAGTAAATGCTTCTCATAACATTTAAGATAAGTGATCATGTTGCCTCTGCTTGAAGACCTCTAGTGAAGGAAACCCACAACTTCTTTGTTAGGCCAGTTCATTGTGGCAGGAAGAATGAAAGCTCCCACCCCCTTTCCCCCATTTAAGTCTAGGTATAATTGGTAAGAGTGTCAGCTGGCCAAATCAGAATAATTCATTTTTTCATAGAATCACACTTTTTTATCCCCGTTCCCTGCAAATATCAATTCACAGAGCCTCAGAGCCTCACAGTTGGAAGGGATCTAAGATCAAACTGTCCAACCCTGAACAAGGGTCACCTTTACAAACAAGGTCTCAGGCAGCCTTTGCTGGCAGAGCTCCAGTAAGGGTGAGCCCATCACCACCCCAGGCCACCCATTTGTACTTTGTTGTTGTTGTTCAGTCAGGTCTGACTCTTCCTGACCCCATCTAGGGTTTTCTTGGCAAGACACTAGAGTGACTTTTAGATAGGAGGAAACTGAGGCAAGCAGGGTTAAGGGACTTACTGTGATAGAGACATGAGAGAGAGGTTTTACAGGACTTGTGGACCAAGATGCAAGAATGCAAGAACCAGGGTTCCAACAGAATGTCCCTGTTGTTGACAGTTTGAGCTGACAGGGGGAGGGGCTTTTGGACTTGGTCTCTGACTGGAGATACTCTCTCTCTCCCTGGAGGTTTGAAACTGGCTGAAAGACTTTTGTGAGGCTGATTTGATTTTTTGTTTTCTCTGACTCTGAGCAGTTGAAGTTGACACTGAGAAGAGAAACTTAGCTTTTGGGGACTTGATCTCTGTTTTCTCTGGCTCTGAACAGTGGAAGCTGATCAGGGGAGAAGCTTTTGAGTTGGTGGTCTATAAGAGAGTTGAGCTGGCCAGAAGAAAAGGAGAGACTTTGAACTTTGTTTCTTTCTGGGGTTAAGCTGAGAGATTTGGCTGATTTGTGAAGAAGAAGAAAGAAGATTTTGAACTGCTGTTGTCCTCCATCTTTCTAACTGTCTAAGAGTCACACTTGTGACTCCCCCAAATCCTCAATTTTATCTCATTTAGATTAGGGAAATTCCTCATCCTTCTTACCTCAGTTTCCTATCCTGTTATCCCAATAAACCTCTTGACTGAGAAAGCAACTAGAGTATCATTATAGTTCAGCTCAGGAGGGAGGGATGGAGCCAAAGGCTTCAAGGAAGATTGGGGAGGTGAGGGAGGGAGGGAGTAAGGAAGTTAGGAAATAGATTGATCCATCGACAACCAATAGGGATCAGTAGGAAAACCCCAGAGTAAACCCCAGGGCAGTCCTTTATAAGCAGTGTCCCCTGTGTACCAGCATCTCTGTGTAGTGGCATTCCCCAGCATCATTTCTGTCCTACCTCCTTTACCAACAAGCAGTCTCCAGTTCCTGTAGCAGCCTCTCTAGTCACAGCCAGCCAGAGAACAACAGTCATTGCAGGAGAAACAGGTTCCCATCAGTTTACCTTTCTCTATCTCAGTAATAGTTTCCCAGTCAGTTTACATATTTTACTTCATTACCCAGGGTCACACAGCTAGTTAGTGTCTGAGGCCAGGTTTGAATTCATGAAGATGAGTCTTTCTGACTCCAGGCCCATCACTCTATCCATTATGCCACCCAGCTGTCTCCATTTGCACTTTGGGACAGTTCTAATTCTTTACAAGTTCTGCCTGACATCCTGCCTCAAGGAGTCTTTGGAACTTTTTAGTCCTGCAGTTTGGGGACAAGCAGAACAATTCAGACCCTTCTTGCCTTTCTAAATGAAAGTGTTTTGTGAACATTAGATGGCCAGGAAAAAATAGCTAAAAGTAACAGCTAACATTTATAAAGCTCTTACTATGTGCCAGACACTGTGATAAATATATTTAATGATGATTCTCTCTTTTGATCCTCCCAATAGCTCTGAGAGGTACTTTTATAGAGGGCAAGTGACTTGCTCAGTATTAGTGTCTGAGGTCAGATTTGAACTCAAGAACGTAAGTCTTCCTGAGTTCAGGTATAGCACTCTCCCCACTGTGCTGCCTAGCTACCCTACACTCAATCGATCAATACAAGTAATTATTAATATTGTCTCTAAGATATCATTTCAAATACTGGAAAACATCTCTTATGAACTCTCCTTTTCTTCTTGAAATTAAACATCCCTCAGGAATGACGTTTAAATTCTTTAAATTTTAACATTATTTTCCTTGATGTCTACACCTAGAACTTGGCTTACACACACACACACACACACACACACACACACACACACACACACACACTCAGCTAAAACTATCTCTCTGTTTCTATTCATCTGTTTTTCTTACTGCGTCTCTCTTGGGACATCAGTTCTCATCTCCTTTATTTTTTTAAATTTATTTATTAATTTATTTTTAAACCCTTTCCTTTTGTCTTGGAACGAATATTGTGTATTGGTTCCATCTTCCCATCTCTAGGTCTGGCTCTTAATCCACTGAACTACCCAGCTGCCCCCTCTCATCTCCTTTAGAATGAAAAGAAGAAATGTGAGCATCAAGCAACAAACAAATGGGTATTTATTAAGCATCTACTATATGCCAAGCACTGCACTGAGCACTGGGGTTCCCAAAGGCAAAAGTGAAACAATGCTATGCTCTGAGGACAGACCATTCTATCAGGCAAGTGTAAAAAATAGACTCGAATACAGGACTACAATCCCCACGAGCCTTTGCTCCACTTCCCCAGAATGCCTTGTAATCTCACCTGGGCCGAGATCGAGAAGGTATATAAGCTGATTCAAAGGCTTTTGAGGCTCTCTCTTGGCTCTTTTTGGACTTCCATTTTGGAGCGAGAGGTCTCTTGCGTGATGTGAGGTTATTTTGTCTAGGCCTCTGGCCTAGGCACATGTGTCTTACTTGTATATTCTTTAATCTTTAACCTTTAATAAACCTCTAAAAAATATAATACTCCTTGCAGAGAGAAACTAATTTCTACCTGCCTCAGTCTCCCCGTCTCCCCTAAATTTTAATCTTTACACAAGACAGCATGCCACATGTAAATAAATACCTGCAAACTCTCCTCTCCATTCAGATGATTCCGACGTTTCTCTATCCAGCCCCTCTTCTCTGCTGGTCTGTAGTCCTTTATCGCCAATTAGATATCAGACAGTTTCAACTGAATGTCCTATAGACATCTCAAACTCATCATGTCCAAAGCTGAATTCCTCTTACCCTTTGCCAAACCCAAGTTTCCCTGTTTCTGCCCAAGGAACCACCACTATCCTTCCAGGCTTGAAGCATAGGGACAGCTCTCTGACCTCTGGAAATTAAGTGGGACAATGCCGTTCCCCCACCAGACCCAGACCCATAAACCCATAGTCCCTAAAGCAAGCCTTCTTATGAGAAGGGACCTCTTCCTGTTTGTATCTTCTTTCCTTTAGTATAGGACCTCATGAGATGTCAAAAGGCATCCTCCTCCTCCTAGGCATTTGAGCAGTAGGAGATTGGCTAGAAGGTAAGTTCCAGTAGAAAAAGAGGCGATAGCAGTAAGAGTCACCCATAGAGAAGTCAAGAGATTTCTGGTTCCAGAGCCAAGATGGTGGAGTAGAAGCAGGGAAGCTCGAAACAACCATGAGAATCCTCTCCAATCAATCTTAAAATAATGTCATAAAATGAATACAGGAGTGAAAGAACCAATAAGGAGACAGAGTGAAGCAGTTTTCATGAAGAGAACAACTTGAAAGGTAAGCAGAGAACATCTGAGGCACTAGGATGAGAGGAGAGCATAGCCAATAGGAAACTACAGCAATGAGTAAGGAGTAAGCCCACCCCACCCCACATCTAATGTTCTAGGTTCTGATCCTGGGCCCTAGCCAACATTCATACTCTGAGACCCTGCCTGGGCCAATAGATGTCCAACCCAACACACACCCCTTAAAGTTCCAAGCAAATCTGCAGCGAGGTCTAGAATTCTAGCCCATGGCAGTTTGTGCTCTGCAGCCTGATCTGTGTGGGCCTAGAGCAAGACCAGGAGTCCCAGCCAGGGCTTGTGGTAAGGATGTAAATCCAACTTTGGGGCAGTTAGTAGACCCAGAGCTGGACCCCCAATCCCTGGCAGGGGCAGCAGAATGCTGGCTTTAGGGAGCTTGGCTGATTCTTGCCAAAGCACAAGGTGGAACCTGTGAATCTTAAAACTGCTCAGACTGTACCTTAGAAGATTTGGTTAAGGCTATTCCCTATTTTAAAAAATGAAGGTACTTAGTCAGGAATGTATTGGGAATTTTAACATTACTCCACCCATACTTAGGCATACTTTAGGAGATGAAACTCCTTATTCAACAATGAAAAGTCCTTAACTCAGACTTATAGTAAAGCTAGAACCTTAAGCTAGGTCTGTTTTTAGATCTAATACAAAAGGGTACTAAGTATCTATGAAGGTCAAATTAATCACTAAAAGGTCAAGCAACTAGCAAAGGGAAAGCTTAGCAAAGAGGTGTGAAGTTTTAGTCTACTCAGATGTGAATTAAGAATGGTCAGTCCTGTGGAAAACGTCTACTGTGATTGGTAGATGTGAAAACTTAGGGGAGGTGACATAGGAGAAAATTCTCTTTAAAAGGAGGTCAGAAGCTCAGAGCTGGAGCCTCTGAACTTAGTTAAGTTAGGAAGCTGAATTGGAGGGTCTCTCTGAACACTAGAGCTTGCTTGGAACAAAATCTTGTGGTGAGTGGATAAAAGACTGACTTAGTTTTCTCTCTTAAAGAGAAAGACCTAGGCCATTTGGCCTAGACCCTAGCCTTTTCCTACTATTTCCTCTTACTCTGTCTCTCTCCCTTCCCTTAATTCCTTCATTTGTATTAATTAAAATCTCCATAAAACCCAGATGACTTGGGTATTTCATATTTGGGAATTTTTCTCATGGCAACCACTTATTTTTGATATAAAATCAATACACTAAAATTATTTTTACAGTTTTGGCAATTCACAGTCTTGAACCCATATTTTCATGGTCATAAACCCCAAGGCAGGACAGCCAGCCATGGGCTCTGTTCCTGACCTTATCAAAACCAGGGTGAGACCAAAATCCCTCATCCAACCCTGAAGCTAGAATTTGAGCTATTAGAAGTCCTAGTGGGCAATTGAATAAGCAGTGGGAAGTGGCTCTCAGAGCTCTAACCCACAGGCCATCATACCATCTTAGAAGAACTGAAACTTGTAGAAACTCAGAAATAAGATTAAGGGTAGCATCAAAGAAGGACTGAAGTTTAAGAGGGTGCCCTAACCTCTAGGAGAACAGAGTCTACCTTTTAAAAGACTGGAGAAATGAGTAAACCTCAAAAAAAACCCCTAACCATATAGAATTTTTCATGGAGACAAAGAGCAAAGCATAGACACAGAAGGGGACAGTGAAAACAATGCAAACACTTGCAAAGTCCAAAAGAAAAATATGAATTTAACTCATATTCTGGAAGAGTTAAAAAATCAATTAAGAGAGATAGAGGGAAAATGGGGAAGAGAAATGTAATTAATGCAAAAAGGAATGAATCAAATGAAAAAGGAGGCTCAAAATCTGATGGAAGAAAATAATTTCTTAAAAATTAAAATTGGGTATCTAGAAGCTAATTACTTCATGAGAAATCAAGAAAGAATAAAAGACGGGGCAGCTGGGTGGCTCAGTTTATTGAGAAACAAGCCTAGAGATGGGAGGTCATGGGTTCAAATCTACCTCAGATACTTCCTAGCTGTGTGACCCTGGGCAAATCACTTTACCCCCATTGCCTAGTCCTTACCACTCGTCTGACTTGGAAACAATGCACAGTATTGATTCTAAGATGAAGGTAAGTGTTGAAAAGAAAAGAAAAGAAAAGAAAAGTAAAGAAAAGAAAGAAACAATAACATAAAATTTTTAAAAATGGGGGGAAAACAGACAAAAACACCAAATATGTCATGGAAAAAACAACTGATGTGGAAAATAGACCCAGGAGAGACAACTTTAAAATTATTAGACTATCTGGAAGCCATGATAAAAAAAATTTCCTGGAAATCATAGTACAAGAAATTATCAAAGAAAACTGCCTAGATAGCCTTGAATGAGAGAGTAAAATAGAAATTGAAAGAATCCAAAAATCACCTCCAGAAAGAAATCCTCAAATGACAATTCCCAGGAATATAGTAACTAAATTCAAGAGTGCCCAAATAAGGAGAAAATACTGTGAACTGTAATGGTGAACATTTCACCTTTTTAAGATTGTTGTAATATTGAACAATGGCCGCCAAGGAATTTACTTATGAAATTCCTAAAATGAAACACTCAAGTCAGAATGGAGTTTATGGAGGTTTAATCACACTGGGAGTAGGGAAAAGGAGAGGGAGAGAAGGAGAGAGGAGAAAAGGGAAAGGGGTTACTCAACCTCTGACCAAGGCAGAGGGAGTTTTAGGCCCAAAGGGCCAAGGTGGAAAGAATCAGTCCTTAACTCACGATCTGAAGGAAAGCTGTCTGCGGGCGTCCTCCCTGTCCAAGCTTCTAACACCAACTGGTGTTTTGCTCTCTCCACAGGAAGTGAACGAATTCCAGAGGCTGTTCCCTACATCACTTCCTGTGCCTCACAAGTGCCAATGGTTGGCTCTAGCTTGGCTTAGGACAGCCCAGGTGGGCAATTAGTTATTTCTGATTTGTCATTGACTAGCACATGTCCGTGTAGTGTGGGTGTGCACAATTTTTGGGTGCTATACAAAGATGGAGACTTTTGAAATTCACAGAACAGACAAAAAGAAACAATTTGAATACCATGGAGCTACAATCAAGATCACATAGGATTTAGCAACTTCCATATTAAAGAATCAAAAGACATGGAATATGATATTCCAAAAGGTGAAAGATCTAGGTTTACAACTCAGAGTGACCTATCTAGTAAAACTGAGTATATACTTTCGGGAGGAAAATGGTTATTCAATAAAATAGAAGATTTCCAGGCATTCCTGAGGAAAAGACCAGACCTAAATAGAAATTTTTAAGTTCAAACACAAGACCAAAAGAAGCCTAAAAAGGTAAACCAGAAAGAAAAAAAAATTAAGGGACTCAATAAGGTCAAACTATATGTATTCCTACATGGAAAGAGGATATTGTAATTATTAAAAATTCTTATTAGCAGTAGAGCAGTTAGAAGGCATATATCTAGACAGACGGTGGGGAAGTAAGCTAATTACGATGATATGATAAGTAAAAAAAAAATCAAGGAGTAAACGAGAGGATTGCACTGAGAGAAAATATAAATGAGAAATGGAATGGGATAAATTATCTAGCCAAAACAGGCATGAAAAACTATTAAAGTGGAGGGGAGGATGAGGGTTGTGACAGGCAATGCTTAAGCTTTACTCTCATAATAACTGACTCAGAGAAGGAATAACAACTATACTCATTGGAGTATAGAATCCTATCTTATCCTCCAGAGAAGTAGGAGGGGAATAAGATAATAGGAGGGGGCAGTAAAAGGAGAGAGGGGGAAGTAAGGGGGGTGATAAAAAGCAAAACACTGGTAAGGAAGAACACAGTGCAAAGAAAAAGAGCAGGATCAATAGGAGAAAGTAAGATGAATGAGAGTACACAGTTGGTAATCATAACTGTGAATGTGAATGTGATGAACTCACCCATAAAATGGAAGAGGATAGCAGGGTGCATTAAAAAACAGAATCCTACTATATATTTTTTATAAGAAACACATTTGAGGCAGAGTGACACACAGAATAAAGGTAAGGGACTGGGGCAGAATATATAGTGCATCATCTAAAGTAAAAAAAAAAAAGCAAGAGTAGCAATCATGATCTCAGACAAAGCTAAAGCAAAAAAAAAACCCTGATTAAAAGTGATAAGGAAGGAAATTACCTGTTGCTAAAAGGTTCTATAAACAATGAAGTAATATCAGTCCTAAACATATGTGCACCCAATATGCACTCTAAATTTTTAAAGGAGAAATTAAATTAGCTTCAGGAAGAAATAGATAATAAAACTATGCTAGTGGAGGACCTTAACTTCCCCCTTTCAGATCTAGATCAGTCAAACCAAAAAATAAACAAGAAAGAACTGAAGGAAGTTAATAAAATCTTAGAAAGGTTAGAACTGATAGATCTCAGGAGAGAATTGAATGACAATAGAAAGGCATATATTTTCTTTTCAACAGTATATGGCTCCTACTGATCCCATATTAAGACATAAAAACTTCACAACAAAATGCAAAAAAGAGGAAATAATAAATGCATGCTTTTCAGGTCATAACATAACAAAAATTATGATCAATAAAGCTCCATGGAAAGATAAATAAAAAATACTATGGTCCTTACCCTTATCTAAGTCATTGCATCACCTTTCCCCCTACCCTGAATTGCTAGTGTCTTTCCCTCTAGAGCCACCTTGAATCTATTCTAGCCTGTACACAAATATGTGTGTGTGTGTATACAGCTCTATTTATATACATGTTGTCTTTCCCACTAAAATGTAAGCTTCTTAAGGCAGGTACTGGTTTTTTTTACTCTTTCTCATTATGTCCTCAGAACTGAGCACAGTGCCTGTCACAAAATGAACACCTAATACATGCTGGTTGATTGATCGACCTATGCAAACAAGCTCCTTTGGTTATCTAAGTGCTTAATAAATGTTGTCTGACTGAATACCATTGGGGGAGGGAGGAGGTCCTTCCCTACTTTGGTTTGCAAATATCAGTCCCTACTGGTACTGAGCTGGCAATTCTGCTCTGGCTGGCTGTTCTATTTCTATCTTCCCTTTGATTCTTGCACCCTCTTCCTTCTTACTCTGGTTTTTCTACCTAAGCAAAGTCTTCTTTTGGGTAAGTTAAAATGGAACATAATAAAAGAGTAATAGTATAAAAAAAAAAGTCACCCACACAGAAAGAGGCCACTAGGAAGAAGATTCCAGTTGGTGCTGATCAGTCAGCATTCAGACGTTAAAGTGAACTAGTTAGTTTGTAGCCCTGCTGTATATTCCCAACCAGGTTTGAATTTCTGCCCTCTGGAATAGCAAAGAACTAGAAACTAAGGAGGTGTTCATCAGCTGGGAGTTGGTGGGACAAAATATTATATATGGATGTAATGGAATACTTCTGTGCCAAAAGGAAAGGTTTCAGAGAAACCTGAGAAGACTTGTATGAACTGATGCTGAGTGAAGGGAGCAGAAACCAAATAGCGATTTAGGCTATACCAATATCTTCATGAACAACTTTGCAAATCTCAAAGATTCTGATCATCCTGCTAACCAACCATGATTTCAGAGGACTCATGCCGAAACATGCCGCCCACCTGCTAACTGAGAAGCCATGGATTTGAGCTGCAAAATGAGACACACATTTTAGGACATGGACAATATGGAAATTTATATTGCTTGATAATACATATTTGCTACAAAGACTTTCCATTTTTTTAGGGGGAGAGGAGAAGAGAGGGAAGAAGAAGAAAAAAATCTGGGCTAGCTAATAACAAGAATTAATAAAAAATGAATTTTCAACCACCCTAAACATCTTTATTTCTTAGCATTTCCTTTCCTAGGTGGGAATATCCCTGCCTGTTCTGTACCTGCTTTATTTATAACCTTTTTATATAGTTCTTCTTTTGAAGATTACTTAGATTTGAGTGAAAAACAGAATTGTTCTCCAGGAATCTGAGGTGGGCGTGGAACCGAGACACAGGGAGCCTTAGGGACCCTATTGAAGAGACAAGCAGGCAATCTGAGAGCAATTAATTCAGGACAAGTCTTAAGGCCAGGCAAAGGACAGGGAATCAAGAAGCTGCCAGCCTCTGTGACCTCAGTCTGGATCAACCTGGATATCTGATGAGTAGCTTTTGGATCTCCAGAATTTAGCACAGTGCTTTGCACAGATAGCTCTAGGAGCATTAATAAATGGTAGCCTTATTGTGTTAGGGGACTTTAGCAATTTTCTTTATGGGAACATAAATTCCTTGCCTTTTCTTAAGAAATTATTTTGAAATCCATACACAATATGTGTCCAGGACAGGTTTGTTAAGATATCGCAGCTGAGAAAAGTACCCTGATCAAATGTTATACCATTAGATTGATTTGCTCAAATAAACTCTCCAAACTGGCTTCAGAGACTTGGTACTTGACCTAAATTCCATTGGAGGAAAAAAAACCAACAGCAAACTCACAGCGTGAGCTTTTGTTTTATTTTGTTTGGGTTTTGGGGAAAGAGATACTTAAAGAATTAAAAATGTCTGCTTGGCTGAGAATCCGATGACTGGAAAAGTTATGGAAAGAAAGAGACCTCCGAAGTACCTAATCTAACCTCTGGAAACACCAGTGAATTCCAAAATAATTTGGCTGAAAGTATTTATACAACCGGCAGATTTACTCAACTTGAAATTTGGGAGCAGTCAGTGTGTGACATGGATGATAATAATAGCTGATATTGATATGAAGCTTTAATGTTTGCAGAATGACTTCTACCCATTATTTCACTATGCTGGACATTTGGCAGGAATGGTATAAACATCCTCATTTTAACAGTGAGGAAAATGAGGTTCAACTCTGCCTCTTAATGCCTGTGTGAACTTGGGCAAGTCACTTTTTTCCTCTATGGGCCTTGGTGGCTTTATCTGTAAAATGAGGGTGCCGGACAAAATTTTATAGCATCATTCACATAGAGGTGCAAAGGTCATTTGGTCCAACTCCCTTGGTTTTGCACATCAGGAAACCAAAGCCCAGAAAGATAAAGAAACTTATACTGGCTCACACAGATCGATTCAGAGGCAGAATGTGAACCTTCCACCTCTGATTCTAGAGATCCTTCCCCTGTACTACACTGCTTCTTTATGACCCAAAGCCAAAATGGGTAGCTAGATGGCTCAGTGGATTGAAAGCCAGACCTAGGGATGGGGGGTTTTGGGTTCAGATCAGACATTTCCTAGCTGGGCAAGCACCTGACCAACTTAACCGCTATTGCCCAAACCTTACTGCTCCTCTGCCTTGGAACTAACACAGTATTGATTCTAAAATGGAAGGTAAAGGTTTGTTTTTTTTAAGTTTAAATGACTTCCCTGGGATCACATGGCTAGTTGGACCCAGGGGTGCCAGTGATTCCCAAACTGCCTTCTTTCCATTGAACCAGGCTACTTCTAACATTAAAAAAAAATTATTCTATTCCTGTGAATGAAATCATTGATCTAAAGAGCTCTGTCTCCCAGTGCAGACTGACACAGTTTAGCCAGTGAGGAACCACTCATTAAGTGCTCACTACATGCCAGGCAAGTCTATCTTCGAGTCTTAGATTGCTGCCTGGGGCTACTAAGAGGAGAGATGACTTGCCCAAGGTCAGTATGGGTCAGAGGTGGCCTTTGGCCCCTATAGTCAAAGCTATCATTTCCCCAGTCGCAACATATAGCTATGAGAGTTGGAGTATGAAGAAAACTGAGCTCGACACAATCGATGCTTTCGGATTGTGGTGCTGGAGGAGACTCTCGAGAGTCCCTTGGTCGTGGAGGAGATCAGATCAGTCAATACTTAAAGAGATCCAGACCTTTCACTGGAAGGTCAGATCCTGAAGCTGGAGCTTAAACACTTTGGCCACAGGACAAGAAGACAGTTCTCAATGGAAAAGACCCCGATGTTGGGAACAATTGAAGACCAAAGGAGAAGAGGATGGCAGAGGTTGAGATGGTGGCATGGAGGCAACGAACATAAGTCTGGACAGGTTGAGAGATAGTGAAGGATGGCAAATCACTTATACCCCATTGCCTAGCCCTTACCACTCTTCTGCCTTGGAGCCAACACAGAGTATCGATTCCAAGATGGAAGGTGAGGGTTTTAATAAAATGTCCTAGATAAGATGGTAAAAGTGACCTCTGAGATGTAACTTAGACAGAACACAATTCCCCTTAGTCCTGTAGCAGGAATCCCCTGCCATGAAGATACCAATGCGAGGTCAAGAATCTCAAAGAATGTGACTGCTTTCTCCATTATATTTTTATTTATGCCAACAAGTGAACTTAGTAGCAGCCAAAAAATCTCTGTTTGAGTATTTCAAGATGAGATTGACGGGAGATAAATGCGGGGGGATTACTGACAGAACAGCTCGCCAAAAAGGTTACAGGGAAGTGCACTGCAATTATCACTTTTTACAAGAGCAGTCAATTCTGCCTGTTTGGGATGGAACATTCATTTTTCCCATCGCCTTTCTCGTTGCTATGTTAATATCACAGCCATGTTTGTGCTCATTTACACAGCTTTTAGAAACTCAATTTTGTTAACACTGGCAGCTTTTGACAGTGGAAATTAAGAGCCCCATTCTCTGGGATTTTCCAGGGAGTTGATGACAGCTAACGCATTAAAGTTGCACATTTAGCAAGTGAACAGCTTATGAAATTGAATGGAGATAGAAATTCTTTAATGATATTTAAATGACCTTGCTTGAAGCCACCAGCGACCCTTTCCCCCTTTCATAACAAAATTACACTTTTAAAGATGAGAACCCTAAATGGGAAACCAAAGGGCTAGAAAGGGACAACTTCTTTGGTGGGGAATTGAGGGCAGAACTGGAAAAAGGAAGGAGGGGTGGTCTGACTGTGTCACTTTCCCTGCTGAAGAAGCTTCGGTGACTCCCTATTATATGTAAGAAAAAATACAGATTCTTCCATTGGCATTTAAACCATTTGACAATCTAATTGCAGGATAATTCCACATTACTTCTCTGCATTCTAGCTAATCTTGCCTGCTTGCTATTCCTTGTACACAACTTTCTCTCTTCACTTTTTGGTTTTGGCCCAGACCGTCCCCAATGCTAGGAATTCCCTCCGCTCTCAGTTTTGATTTTTAGAACCATCATTAGCTCCCCTCCAGGCTCAACTGAGTTGTCAATTCCTTGAAAAGGCTATTTCTGATTCCCCAGTTGTTAGCCCTCCATCCTCCATATTAATGGTGTATATATCCTGTGTTTACTTCTCTAGGAATGTGTTGTAACCTTTCACCAGAATGTAAGCTACTGGAGGGCAGGATCTGTTTCACTTTGTAATTCTAGCTCCTGTTGAATGCCTGGTTGACTTGTTGACTGAAGTCCATGAGGATGGATTTAAGGTAGCACTGCCTAGTAATCCGAGGAATTTAAAAGTGGAATGGAGGGGCAGCTGGGTAGCTCAATGGATTGAGAGTCAGATCTAGAGACAGGGGGTTCTAGGTTCAAATCTGACCTCAGACACTTCCCAGCTGTGTGACCCTGGGCAAGTCCCTTCACCCCCATTGCCTAGCCCTTACCACTTTTCTGCTTTGGAACCAATACGCAGTATTGATTCCAAGATGGAAGGTAAGGGTTTAAAAAAATAATTAAAAAAAAGTGGAATGAAGTTCTGGAGATCTTGATATGATCACTTACAGATAATGTAGAGGGAATTCTTGATCAGTTACAGGCTGGAATAAATGGTTTTTGAGGTCTCTTCCAATTCTGCAATTCTGTGAATGTCTATGGTTTTGCTGCATACAACATGTGAGACACAAAACCAACCTACAAAACAGCTAAAAAATTAAGTGCCTTTTTATTTTATTTATTTTTTTAATTTTATAATATTTTATTTGATCACTTCCAAGCATTATTCATTAAAGACAAAGATCATTTTCTTTTCCTTCCCCCCACCCCCCATAGCCAACACATGATTCCACTGGGAATCACATGTGTTCTTGATTCAAACCCATTTCCATGTTGTTAGTATTTGCATTAGAATGTTCATTTAGAGTCTCTCCTCTGTCATGTCCCCTCAACCGCTGTAGTCAGGCAGTTGCTTTTTTTCCTTAGTGTTTCTACTCCCAAAGTTTGTCCTCTGCTTATGGATAGTGTTTTTTCTCCTAGATCCCTGCAGATTGTTCAGGGACATTACACTGCTACTAATGGAGAAGTCCATTACGTTCGATTATGCCACAGTGTATTAGTCTCTGTGTACAATGTTCTTCTGGTTCTGCTCCTCTCGCTCTGCATCACTTCCTGGAGGTTGTTCCAGTCTCCATGGAATTCCTCCACTTTATTATTCCTTTTAGCACAATAGTATTCCATCACCAACATATACCACAGTTTGTTCAGCCATTCCCCAATTGATGGGCATCCCCTCGTTTTCCAATTTTTGGCTACCACAAAGAGCGCAGCTATGAATATTCTTGTACAAGTCTTTTTCTCTATTATCTCTTTGGGGTACAAACCTAACAATGCTATGGCTGGATCAAAGGGTAGACATTCTTTTATTGCCCTTTGGGCATAGTTCCAAATTGCCCTCCAGAATGGCTGGATCAGTTCACAACTCCACCAGCAATGCATCAATGTCCCTACTTTGCCACATCCCCTCCAGCATTCATTACTTTCCTTTGCTATCATGTTAGCCAATCTGCTAGGTGTGAGGTGATACCTCAGAGTTGTTTTGATTTGCATCTCTCTGATTATAAGAGATGTGGAGCACTTCTTCATGTGCTTATTAATAGTTTTGATTTCTTTATCTGAGAACTGCCTATCCATGTCCCTTGCCCATTTATCAATTGGAGAATGGCTTGGATTTTTGTACAATTGATTTAGCTCTATAAATTTGAGTAATTAAACCTTTGTCAGAGGTCTCTATGAAGATTTGTTCCCAATTTGTTGTTTCCCTTCTGATTTTAGTTACATTGGTTTTGTTTGTACAAAAGCTTTTTAATTTGATGTAGTCAAAATTATTTATTTTACATTTTGTGATTCTTTCTATGTCTTGCTTGGTTTTAAAGTCTTTCCCCTCCCAAAGGTCTGACATGTATACTATTCTGTGTTTACCCAATTTACTTATGGTTTCCTTCTTTATGTTTAAGTCACTCACCCATTTTGAATTTATCTTGGTGTAGGGTGTGAGGTGTTGATCTATTCCTAATCTCTCCCACACTGTCTTCCAATTTTCCCAGCAATTTTTATCGAATAGTGGATTTTTGTCCCAAAAGCTGGGATCTTTGGGTTTATCGTATACTGTCTTGCTGAGGTCGCTTGCCCCCAATCTATTCCACTGATCCTCCTTTCTGTCTCTTAGCCAGTACCAAATTGTTTTGATGATTGCTGCTTTGTAATATAGTTTAAGGTCTGGGACTGCAAGGCCCCCATCATTTGTGTTTTTTTTCCATTATTTCCCTGGATATCCTTGATCTTTTGTTATTCCAAATGAACTTTGTTATGTTTTTTTCTAAATCAGTAAAGAAATATTTTGGGAGTTCAATGGGTATGGCACTAAATAGATAAATAAGTTTGGGTAGGATGGTCATTTTTATTATATTGGCTTGTCCTATCCATGAGCAGTTAATGTTTTTCCAATTGTTCAAGTCTAGTTTTAGTTGTGTGGAGAGTGTTTTGTAGTTGTCTTCATATAGTTCCTGTGTTTGTCTCGGGAGATAGATTCCTAGGTATTTTATTTTGTCTAAGGTGATTTTGAATGGGATTTCTCTTTCTAGTTTTTGCTGCTGAGCTGTGTTGGAGATATATAGAAAAGCTGATGACTTATGTGGGTTTATTTTGTATCCTGCAACTTTGCTAAAGTTGTTGATTATTTCAATTAGTTTTTTGGTTGAATCTCTAGGATTCTTTAAGTAGACCATCATGCAATCTGCAAAGAGTGATAACTTGGTCTCCTCCTTGCCTATTTTGATGCCTTCAATTTCTATTTCTTCTCTAATTGCTACTGCTAGTGTTTCTAGTACAATGTCAAATAGTAGAGGTCATAATGGGCATCCTTGTTTCACTCCTGATCTTATTGGGAACGCATCTAGTTTGTCCCCATTGCAGATGATATTAGCTGTTGGTTTTAGATATATACTGTTTATTATTTTTAGGAACGACCCTTCTATTCCTATGCTTTCTAGTGTTTTTAATAGGAATGGGTGTTGTATTTTATCAAAGGCTTTTTCTGCTTCTATTGAGATAATCATGTGGTTCTTGTTGGTTTGCTTGTTGATGTGGTCAATTATGTGGATGGTTTTCCTAATGTTGAACCAGCCCTGCATCCCTGGTATAAATCCTACTTGATCATGGTGGATGACCCTTCTGATCACTTGCTGGAGTCTTTTTGCTAGTATCCTATTTAAGATTTTTGCATCTATATTCATTAGGGAGATTGGTCTATAGTTTTCTTTCTCTGTTTTTGACTTGCCTGGTTTTGGAATCAGTACCATGTTTGTGTCATAAAAGGAGTTTGGTAGAACTCCCTCTTTGCTTATTATGTTAAATAGTTTGTATAGTATTGGGATTAACTGTTCTCTGAATGTTTGATAGAATTCACTGGTGAATCCATCAGGCCCTGGGGATTTTTTCTTAGGAAGTTCTTTGATGGCCTGTTGGATTCCATTTTCTCATATGGGATTATTTAAGAATTTTATTTCTTCTTCTGTTAGTCTAGGCAGTTTGTATTTTTGTATATATTCATCCATATCACCTAAATTGGTGTATTTATTGCCATATAATTGGGCAAAGTAATTTTTAATGATTGCCTTAATTTCCTCTTCATCAGAGGTGATGTCCCCCTTTTCATCTTTGATGCTGTTAATTTACTTTTCTTCTTTCCTTTTTTTAATTAGATTGACCAGTACTTTGTCTATTTTGTTTGTTTTTTTCAAAGTACCAGCTTCTTGTCTTATTTATTAAATCAATAGTTCTGTCACTTTCGATTTTATTAATTTCTCCCTTAATTTTTAGGATTTCTAGTTTGGTTTTCTGCTGGGGGGTTTTAATTTGATCGCTTTTGAGTTTTTTTATTTGCATTTCCAATTGATTGATCTCTGCTCTCCCTTGTTTGTTAATATATGCACTCAGGGATATGAATTTACCTCTGATTACCGCTTTGGCTGCATCCCAAAAGGTTTGAAAGGATGTCTCACCATTGTCATTTTCCTCGATGAAATTATTGTTTCTATGATTTCTTCTCTAACTAAATGATTTTGGAGTATCATATTGTTTAATTTCCAATTAGTTTTTGATTTAGTTTTCCATGTACCATTACTGATCATTATTTTTATTGCCTTGTGATCTGAAAAGGCTGTATTTATTATTTCTGCTTTTCTGCATTTGTGTGCCATGTTTCTGTGACCTAATGTATGGTCAATCTTTGTGAAATGTGCCATGTGGTGCTGAGAAGAAGGTGTATTCCTTTTTATCCCTATTTATTTTTGTCCATATGTCTATTAATTCTAATTTTTCTAAGACTTCATTCACTTCTTTCACCTCTTTCTTTCTAATTTATTTTTTATTTTATTTATCTAAATTTGATAATGGTTGGTTCAAGTCTCCCACTAATATGGTTTTACTGTCTATTTCTTCCTTCAATTCTCCTAGTTTCTCCATTAGAAATTTGGGTGCTATATTATTTGGTGCATACATGTTGATTAGTGATATTTCCTCATTATCTAAAGTCCCTTTTAACAGAATATATTTACCTTCCCTATCCCTTTTGATCAGGTCTATTTTTGCTTTGGCTTTTTCAGATATCATGATTGCCACTCCTGCCTTCTTTCTGTCCGTTGAGGCCCAGAAGGTCTTACTCCATCCTTTAATTCTGACCTTGTGGGTGTCTACCCATCTCATGTGTGTTTCTTGAAGACAACATATGGTAGGGTTTTGGATTCTAATCCATTTTGCTATTCGTCTATGTTTTATGGGTGAGTTCATCCCATTCACGTTCAAAGTTATGACTGTCACTTGTGGACTCCCTGGCATTTTGATATCCTTCCCTAATTCTAACCTTTCTTCTTCAGCTCTACCTTTTAGTCCAGTGATTTACTTTAAAGCAGTCCCCGTTGTCCCCTCCCTTGATATGTTTCCCTTTCTAGACCCTCCCTTTTTGTTCCCTCCCCCTCCCCTCTCTTCTTCCCTCCCTTTTTTGTGTTCCCACCCCCCTACCCCCCTTGGTTTTCCCTTCTCCCTTCCCTTGTTGGGTAAGATAGAATTCAAGATCCCAATGGATCTGGATGTTCTTCCCTCTCAGAGTTGATTTCCCTGAGAGTAAGGTTTAAGTAAAAACTCTCTTCCTCTCCTTCTTATAGGAGTTTTCTTCCCCTCCCCTTCCCATGTGAATCTTTGTGTGAGAAAGATTATTCTATTTGGTCTTTCTTTTCCCCCTATTTACACATTACATTTCCCCCACATGTTAGTATACATAGATTGATATAAATGTAGTCATTATAGGCGAGAGTTTGAGTGAAAGAAAAAGATAACATTTTTCTCCTTTTCCCTTTCCTTCATATTTACCTTTTCAGGTATTCCATGCTCTTTTTTTTTATATCGAACTTTCCACAGAGCTCTGGTCTTTTCTTTGCAAAAACTTGGAAATCTTCTATTTTGTTGAATGCCCATACTTTCCCTTGGAAAAGTTTTGATGCATAGCTGATTCTTGGTTGAAGGCCCAGCTCTCTTGCCTTTCTGAAAATCATGTTCCATGCCTTACGGTCATTCAGAGTGGAACTTGTAAGGTCTTGTGTGACCCTGATTGGCATTCCTTTATATCTAAATTGTCTTTTTCTGGCTTCTTGTAAGATTTTTTCTTTTGCTTGAAAGCTTTGGGATTTGGCAATTACATTCCTGGGAGTTGTCTTTTGGGGATTTAGTGTAGAGGGTGTTCTGTGAACTCTTTCAGTGCCTGTATTGCCCTCTTGTTCTAGGATCTCTGGGCAATTTTCTTTGATTATATCTTGTATTACGATGTCAAGTTTGCTGTTTATTTCTGGCTTTTCTGGTAGTCCAATTATTCTTAAATTTTCTCTTCTCCCTCTATTTTCCAAGTCTATGACCTTGTCAGTGAGATATTTTATGTTCTCTTCTAATTTCTTGGTCTTTTGGCTTTGCTTTATTAATTCTTGCTCGTTGTCTTTGAGTTGCCTAATTCTGACCTTTAGAGCCTGGTTTTCCTTTTCACTTTGGTCAAAGTGGTTTTGTAGATGCGTGAATTTCTTTTGCATTATTTCCCACTTTTCCTCCCAGAAGACTTCCATCTTTTTTATCCTTTCCGATTCCAATTCTTCATGGGTTTGTAGAGAGTTTCCTTTTCCTTTGGAAGGTTTCGGAGCATTTGCTTGTGTTTCCTCTTCTATCTCCTCTGTATTTTGTATTTTTGCTCCATAAAATGTGTCCAAAGTCGCCCCCTTCTTCTTGTTTTTCTTGGAATTTTGAGGCTTTTGTGCTTCTGTGGAGTTTGCCATCTCTATCTGAGTGGGGAGGTCTAGCTTTTCTTATCTTTGTCTGGTGTTCAGAGGTTTTACCCCTAGGCAAATTGTCCGGTTCTCCTCAGCTATTCTGTCTTCCTGGGGAGGCCAGGAATTGCTGGTGTTTCCATGTTACTGCCCTCCTCAGTTCTCTCCCGATGCTTCTCCGTTTCTTTACTTCCACGCTCTGAGCCTGGCTCGGCACTCTCCGCGAGGTTTTTCAGTGCCTTAGCCAGCCAGAAGAGCCTACACTCTGAGGGGGGAGGGGCTGCGGCTTCCCGGAGCTCTGAGGGCTCCTGATAAGATTAGCTTTCGCTGGGTTGAACTGAGTATGCCCTGAGGCAGGGACCTTCTGTGAGACTTGGATGGAAGGATCCAGCCAGGGGGTTACAGGCTCCCCCGTCTCTGTTTCCCTGCTGTCTGGGTGCCCCCGTGACTGAGTCAGGTTGTTTTCAGGAAGTGGCCTTCAGGATAGCCAGCCCTGAGGCTCTGAGGTTCCCTCTGCTGCCTCAGACTCAGCACTCTGGGTTGGGGGAGATGGGTCCTGGGACCTTCCTTCTGCCAACCCCTTAGGTCTGAGTGATCTCAGGTTCTGGCTTTTGGGGGGCCGTACCTTTTGGTCCAGGTCGAGGAGGAGGATTCCCGGGGTCTATGCTGTTGTTCATTTTGAATTTTGGTGCCCTAGGAGCATATAGTTTGAGTTCTGTAGGGAAGGGTTTCTGGAGATCTGAACTTTAGCTTTCTCTAAGCTGCCATCTTGACCGGAAGTCAAGTGCCTTTTTAAAAGTAGAACTATTATTGGTAAAATGTAGAATTTTTACCAGTAAAATTTAAGTTCCCTGAGGACAGGGACTTTTAGTTTTGCTTTTGTATTCTAATCACCTGCAATATTGAACTACAATCAACCAGAAATGATTAAGTATTTATCATGTGCCAGAGAATGGAGAAAGAAACAAAAATGTAAAAAGACAAAAGAAATCAAACATTTATAAAGCATCTACTCTGTGCCTAGATTCATACTAGTTGGTGGTGAAACCAAGGCAAAGATCAATCAACATTTTATTATGCATTATTTTATGTATTTATTTTATTTATAAAAAATTTATTTATTTATTTATTTGTATTGATTTATTTATGTATTTATTTATTTATAAAATAATTTTTAATTTATATATTTATTATAAATCTTGTTATATTTATTGTGTTACTTATTATTACATCTATTAAGTGCCTACTATATGCTAATCACTATCTTAGGCACTACACAAATTAGATATTTAATCAGTCTTTCCTGAATTGAATTGAATTGGTAAAATGGAGCTAAACAAGCAATTTACAGAGTTATTCCATCAAAATATGTATCTGGGATGGCCAATGTGCTGGATCTGCTGTGGAAGAAGAAGAGGAGAATGGCTGGCTGGGATCTTCCAAATGGTACCATGAATGCAATGAGCCCTAGCTGCAACCTTCTACCAGAGCCTCTGTCTTTAACATCTATATGTCACCACTGATACAATCTGACTATAAATTAGGAAACACTGTGATCTCTGGAGAGAATGAGAATGATGAGCAATCCAAAGACCAAAGGAGAACTATAGACTAGGGATAATAAGCAGGCTACTATATATTGTTACCAATGACTTATTATTATTATAAACTAGAAAATACAAAGAACTGTTTGCTATTTATTCATAATAATTTCCCTTAAGGATACATCAGGGGACAGTGGGAAGAGTGGCTATAGAGTCCAAGGACCTGGATTCAAGGCTCTGATCCACCATTTGCAAATTGTATGACCTTGGGAAGTTATTTTCCCCCCTCTTCAAAATGGGGGTATTGTGCTCACTGGCCTCTAACATCCATCCTAGCCCTAAATCAATGATCTTGAATAAATAGGCATCACAGGAAAAAGGAGTGAACTGGGCAGGTTGTAGGACTAACAGAACAGCTGAGTAGCTGGGTGTGTATGGCAGGTGTTCTATAGGGACCATGGAGATATGGAAAGACTCAAAGGGAGGCCTCCAAAATGTGTATTCCTCTATTAAGTGATCACAAGTTTATGTTAGAAAAGAAGGTGGAGACTGCACTGGTGGAAAGGGTCTAAGGAGGCAGCTGGTGAATAGAGTCTGTGTGTACCTGGGAAAGTCACTGACCTTTTCTTGGTCTCAGGTTTCTCCTCTGTAAAATGGGAATAATAGCACCTACCTCATGGGCTTGGCTCAAGGATCAAATTGGATTTTGTGTGCATATATGTATGCACAGCACTTTATAAACCCTAAAGGTAATAAAATAAAAAAAGCTATAAAAGCTAATGTGTATTTCCTTTGTTCATCGGCATCGGCATTACCTCGGCTAATAAGATGGGAGCTTGATTTAAGTAGTTCAGTGTCCCTCTTGCAAGTCCACAGCACACCAACAAGAGTAATGAGTGTCTCCAGTGATGGGGTTTTGGTTTTTAAGTTCAGAAAGGCTTTGCATTTTTACCTCGAATCTTTGCAGACTTGTTCTGGCTCTTCTACCGTCTCCACTCCCTCTAGTGTCAGAGCCTATAGATGTCTCCAAGACAATGTGACAGAATAGTCGTAAATATTAGAGTAAGGCTCCATCTCCTAATGATGCCATATTTCAAAGCTATTAAGCCAAACTAATAAAGTGAACAGCCCCAGAGGAAATGGCTCTGAATCACAGAAGGTGTCATATTTCCCCTGACTTTCAGAGGCTGCCGATTCCTCCAACCACATATAAAACCAGTTTACATGGGGCTGAAAGCTTTCCAGAAACAAACAGGAAGCCCTTGATCTTTGTGCCATTTAGAGACTTGTCCCATTTGCCCTATTTCCCAGAGAGATAGAGAGTAAGAAGGCAGAAGTCAGGACTCTTTTCTCCCCTGAAGCTAGGAGGCCCCAAAGTATACAGAGTGCTGGGCTGGAGTCAGGAAGGCTTGAGTTCAAATCCTGACCAATTTCTTAACTATAGTTTGCCTCAGTTTCCTCAACTGTAAAATGGGGATAATAATAGCATCTACCTCCCAGAGTTGTTATTAAGGATCAAATGAGGTAAGATTCATAGGAAGTGCTTAGCCCAGTGCCTGGCACATAGTAGGCACCATAGAATGCTTTTTCTTTCCCCTTTCCCTGCTGCTCCCTTCCCACATCTAGCTAGTAGAGGGGGAAGAGCACTGGTCTTAAAGGATCTCCATTCAAACCCCACCTCTCATACTTCTTACCTATATGACCTTGGACAAATCCCATAGCACCCCCCCCGGGCCTCAGTTTCCTCATCTATTAAATGAGGGAGGGTTGGGCCAGTCAGTCTCTTCAAGCTTAAGGTTAACCCAATAAGAGCTTTCAAATCTGTCTCCACTTAGTGCCCAAGTCTGAACTGGGAATATTGGGATGACTCCACTTCGATTCTTGGCTTCTACTCTTTCTGTTCTCTAATCTATCCTCCATCCAGCTCAATCCCCTGCCTCAATACAGATATACATCTAAGCTTCCTAAAGTACCATTTTGACTTTTCTGACTCACAAATGCAGGCGGTCATCTCCAAAATGAAATACAAGCTCAGCTTTGCATTGGATGTCCTTTACTAAAGGCCTCTAGCTCACCTTTCCTGGTTTACTGAATATCACTTCTCTTCATATACTGCCTGCTATGTACCAAAGGGCAGTTGGGTGGTGTAGTGGACAGAGGATCAGGCCTGGAGTCAGGAACTCTCATCTTCCTGGGTTCAAATCTGGCCTCAGACTTCACTAGCTGGATGATCCTAGGCAAGTCACTGCACCCCACTGGCCTCAGCTTCCTTATCTGTAAAACGAGTCAGAGAAGGAAATGGCAAAGCACTCTGGTAACTTTGCCAAGAAAATCCAGAGTGGGATCACGAAGAGTCAGACACAACTGAAGAATGACTGAATGACAGCTCTTTATCAAGTAGTCTACTTGCTATTTCTTGAAATCAATGTCTGTCTTCTATCTCTGTGCCTGGGATGCTTACCCTCTTAGTGCCTCCTCTTAGAATCCTTAAATTGTGGCAAGGCTCAATCAAGTGCCCCATCCAGGGGAGAGTCTCTCCTGAGCATCCTTAGTGCTTTCTCCTTCTCAAATTGTGTATATGTTTCTCTGTGTACATATGTATCCCCCATAGAATATTACTTCTGTGAGGGCAGGGAATGGATAGTTTGCTTGTTTGTTTTTATCCTCAGCAAGTAGTCTAATGCATGGCTCATAGTAGGTGCTCAATAAAATATGTGCTAGACTGCTCTGGGTCAGATTTAATTCAAATAATGGGTGACTTGCATCCTACTGAACATGATAAATTAAAGGACACCAGAACAGACATTGAAAATGAAGTCAGCTAGAAGGGAAATCATAAAGGAGAGAGGGAGCAGGAACCAGGCACATCATCTCTTCCCTTTTCTTGAGGTCTTCTCCAAAGCGTTACAGCTTGGAGGCTACAGTGGAGCCCCTGATTCCATCCTGCCATGGTTCACTCTCTGATAGTTTACAATTCAGATTCTCTCCCTCTTCCCCCTTCTCCAGGTAAATAGTTGGATCTAGGTTATACCAGTGCTTTCATGCAGGACATAGCTCCATCTTACTCACTTATCACATATATTAAAAAACACAGGAAGGATACAAAAATAAGATGATATGCTTTGCTCTGCAATCAGACACAAACAGTTCCTTCTTTGACTGTGGATCACATTTTTCATCATGAGTCCCTTGGAGACTTACTTTGCTTTTAGTTTAGTTTAGTCCTTCCCAGTTGATCATTGTACATTATTTCTGTTCATTTATATGGTGTTTTACATCATTTCCATTGATGGCACCCTCCTCCTCCTCCTCCTCCTCCTCCTCCTCCTCCTCCTCCTCCAGGATTAATGGCAGAGTTGTGAGCTGGACACACCTGAGACTACATATTTATTCTTTGGATTTTGTTTTCACTGCTTATTTAGGGAGACACATCATTTTGACCCTTGATTTCAGAGCTGGAAGGGCACCTAGAAGTCAGTCTAAGTCTCCTCACTTCATAGATAAGGAAACTGAGGCTCAGAAAGTGAAGTGGTTTATCCAAGGACACGTTAGTAGGAGCAGAAGCAGGATTTGAAGGCAAGTCCTTTGGAGCCCTTCTGCCCTACCACACAAATTCCCAGGGCACTGACAAGGGCAGATAATCAGAGCCGTCTCATGATGACTCTCTACTCGACTTGAAGTAAGCATCTTGGCCATCCCGTTGTTAAATAGGTATGTTTGGTTTCATTTCTCTGGCAAGCCTTCAGACAGGCTACGGTGAACATTATAGACAGACAGATACACTTGCATCATGCATGCATACCTTGTCCATAGAGACAGCTAGAACCAAGGCTCCCTGTGCCGATAGAGTGTCTTTGTAACATATGCTTTGTCAAGATGTTGTGACGTTACCTCCAGATAGGCTGACACATTCTCCTGACTTTAAAATGTAAATGTTTTGACAAAGTGAATATTTCCTATGGACAAACAAAGAAAGTTGGCAATCCCAGTTGCTGAAAAGGCTCCTGGATCATGCAGTCCACATTATCAAGGAAGAAGATGGCCAGGGCATTGTTTGGTTTGTTTGTACTAAATCTCAGAAGAGAGAAAAATGCTTTTCCATTGTATTTTTACATGCAGCAAAGGAAACTACAGTAGCTTCTTGATTTCGATTTATCGTTTTCCCAGAAGTCTGGCCTCTGTCTTTTAAATCAAACCCCCACAGGGGCCCCCTGGCAGAGATGAAGAAGTAGAGGCTCTCTGGTTCCAGTTCACAACTTGAAATATTAAAAAATGACTTTGCCTAGTCCTCGATTTGTCTAAATTTGCTGAGGGGTAATGGAATCGGCTCAGCCAATTTTCCACTCCAGTTTGTAGATATGTGGAGGTAAGTGGCCTTGCTTCCAAATCTCTAGGAATACATTTGCATTTTGGATAGGTGTCTTCGGAGGTGGGTCCCCCAGATGGTTCCTGGGGAGATTTTGGATAAGTCATTTGTACCCTGGACATGTTTCATGCTGTTTTCTAATAATCGCTCACACAGGACATCCAAGAAGGCTCTTTTGTATATGGTTGCTGTGCTATTCCTCCACTGGTCAGGCAGCACAGAGAATTGGAGAATGGTGCTGATGAAGTTGGAAGTATGCGAGCTATCCATGCAAATCGATTCCATCCACTCCGTTCAGAGGTCAGGTACTAAATGAATTCATAATCCAAGGGAAACCAGGTGGTTCAGAGGATTATGTACCAGACTTCGGGAAGACTTGAATCTGGATCCCACCTCAGATATTTCTTTACTAGCTGTGTGACCTTGGGCAGATCACTTAATCTCTGCCAGACTGTTTCCTCAAGTATAAAGAAGGGGTAACAAAAACATGCATAGCACAGAATTGTTAAGATTAACTGAGATCACATATGAAAAGGGAATAGAAGGGAAGGAGTAGAGAGGGAAGACCCATATCACCTACTATGTGCCAGGCACTGTGCTAAGCACTTTTCTTTTGAATATGAACTCATTTGAACACTTTGCAAAGGTTTTGCAAACCTTCAAGCTCTATCTAAATGCTAGCTTTTATTGCTATTGTTATTGTTATTATGGTTATTCTGGGAGTGTGTCCTTTATCTGGTACATCTGGAACTAACTTTGTGACCACAGATGGTCACCTAATCTCTCTGGACTGGCAAAATAGCTAAATCAAGTTCCCAACCCAACAAGACGGCCTGGAGGAAGGGATGAGATAATGGCCCCAAACACGTTACAAACCCCCCATACACACTTCATCCGCTCTTAGCATGATTGCTGTTGCTGCTATTTTGGGCCAAACCAGTGATTTCATCAGGGCTCCCTGAGAGGTAGCATGACCCAATTGATAGAGAGCCAGCCTCATAGTCAAGATGACTGTGGGTCAGGTCCCAGCTTGAACACATACCAGCCTGTGACTCTAAGCCCATCCTTTAACCTCTGCATGCCTCAGCCAGCTCTCTAGGACCATGAGCTTCAGATGCCTTTATCATCAGCATCCTCACTGGCATCATTTGAACTCCAGTGAGGTATCTCAAATAGATGTGCTACCAGCTACAAGAAGGACCAGGTAAGAGAATATGGAAAGACATGCAAGAATTTATCTCTACTGAAGAAAAATATCAAACCTCTTGTCTTATGGATGCTGGAGTCATAATACCTTTGGAGTTTATCAGTCAATCAGCAATGATTTATTAAGAGCCCTTTTTCTATTGAGTGCAGAGCTGGACTTGTCTGGACCCAAGATGGCACCAGTGGGATCTTTGGCAACATTTCTGTTTGAAGGGGGGAAAACTCAGTTCACTTACCCTGAGTGAAAAAAGGGCGTCCTTCTCTCTTCCACCCCTGCCCCACTCCCAGGCCACGAAGCTCTAGAGAATGGGAATGGGTTTTTGATGATTTCCTTTTTTTTTATTCCATTCTAGATGCAGGAAGTGAAATCTTTGATCCATTGAGAGCTTTAGCCATGGGAGATTGGGGCATCCAGGAATCCAGGCTCAGTATTACACCTAGGTAAGATGTGAGATCCTGAGGAACCAAAGTCCTGTGTCTCCAGCCCTGCAGAAGCTGATACTGGTGCCAGCATTATGGAAATGAATTTGGTGGGACCAGTACTATGTAGGAACTGAGCTAAACAGAGAATTTAATCCTCCTGTGCTGGGAGCCATCAGAGTCACGTGTGGTAGCTAAAGAGGCCATAGAGTGGCCTTTGGCAAGATATGATTGCCCACTCAGTCCCCCTTGCATGACCTCTCTCATCAATGTCCCTTACCCATGAAATTGACGTGATTATTATTCCCCCTAGTCTCAGAAGGAGTAATGCAAGAGCAAAATACCTGTACCCTAATTCTCTAAAATATCACCAAAAGATCAGACCTCTAACCCAATCCCAAAAGACTATCATGGGTTAACTTTTACTTAGGTACATAATTCCCAGTAAAACCACAACTACTGGTCAAGCCCAGAACTTTCCCACTCACAGAAACCTATTTTCATGAATCCAACACACAAATCAATTATAAAGGCCCATACAAAATGTACAGGTACACTAAGCTTCAACATGCCTCAGTGACTCAAATTCACAAACAAGTAACTCAGAAACTCCATAGTAAACCCTGAAAAATGATCGGTCTAAATTTGAATTGTGTTCCCAGGACCCCTCAACCTCAATGATATGATTGTTAAATTGTCTTTTAAGAACTGTTGATTAATTATTCCATTTTATTAAAAGCATTAAGTAATTTTCCTTGATTGTAAGCTCAAAACTTCTCACAGGGAAATGAGAAAATTAAGCCACCTGTGATGAAATTATTTATCTTGTGTGGAACCTTTATTCTGTCAAGAATCTGTAATCGCAATACAAGAATATAAAATGTTAATCAAGTGACTTGTTAAAAGTTAATGTATCACTTTTCCTATTATCTCCATTTGGACATGTGTGTTAGAATGTATCTGTGTGCCAAGAAAATGGGTATAAAAATAAACACCAAGCCTGGGAATAGGAGCAGTTATCAGATGCAAAGCATTCCCATGGCTGTAATGATTAAGCTGTCTTCCATTTGTTTTTTGTTTTTTTTTGACTGATTGTTCACCACCTGTTGGGAACCCTTGGAGTTGAGAGTGAGGGTGGACCTCACCAAGTGGCACTCCTGCCACCAAGGACTGAATTAGTATAGGGTGGGAGAGTTATGCCCCTGGGGTACTGGGGAAATGCATATTTGTTCTTGCATCTCATAAAAGCTAACCTTAGGTTCAACAGAATTGTAGTGCCAGTCTTTGGGCGCATGAAATGGAGAACATAACTGGTGGAGGCTTAAGCCAGTGGTAGATGGAGAGACTCCAGACCTCCTTCAAGGTACCTGAAGGGCCTGTGGGGATGAGGTGGGCTATAAATACAATAGAAATGTGACCCCTAAGAGACTGGGGTCAGAATCAACCCTGTTAAATGCTGAACAACACAGTCAAGACTCCAAGACAAAATTGACTGGCCAGAATATTAGTCCAAATTGAATAAAGTGAAATTTAATAGGGGTAATAGGAAGTCTTATACATGGGTTAAAAAAATCCACTTCACAAGAACAAGATGGGAGGAGAAGAGACCCATTTTGTTTCACTGGACTACCAGCTTACTATTAGCAACAGCCTAATATGGCAGCCAACCCAGCTAATGTGAACTTAGAATTCTTTAAGAGAAATGTAGCTTCCATGAATAAAAAGGTAGTGATCCTTCTCTCTTCTACACCGATCACACTATTGCTTCAAAAGGACAGTGATGAGCTGGAGAGCATCCCAAGGAGAGCAATCAGGAGGGTGGAGAGCCTAGCATCCATGCCACATGAAGATCAGTTGAAAGAAAAGGGCATGTTTGCCCTGGAGAAAGGAAATTTGTGGGGAGAGAGCAGTAGGAAGAGATGAGAACTGCCTCCCAGTATTTGAAGATCTGTTTGGTGTAAAGGAGATTAGACTTGGATTGGTTGTTTTTATTTGGAGTTTGTTTGTCCCAGTGGGCAGAAACAAGAAGTAATAGGATGAAGTTGAAAAGAGGCAGATTTAGATTTGAGGGAAGGAAAAATTACCTGACAATTAGTGCTATCCAAAATGGAACCCAGGCAGTTAAGTAGTGCAACAAATAGCCAGGTCTAAAATCAGGAAGACTTCTCTTCTTGAGTTTAATTCTGGCCTCAAATACTTTCTAGTTGTGTGACCCTGGGCAAGTCATTTAACTTTATTGGCCTCAGGTTCTTTATCTGTAAAATAAGCTGAAGAAAGAAATGGCAAGTCACTCCAGTATATTTGCCAAGAAAACCCCTAATAGGAGCACAAAGAGTCTGACACAACTGAAAAACAATTAACTGACAACAAAAATGGCATGGACTTCCCCTTCAGAAAGTAGCAAGTTCCCAGTCACTTAGAAGTCTTTAAACAGACTGGATGACCTTTTGAAGATACTAGGGAAAGAATTCTTTTTTTTTTATTTTATTTAGTCAATTTAGAACATTATTTCTTGGTTACAAGAATCATATTCTTTCCCTCCCTCCCCTCCCCACACCCTTCCCATAGCTGACATGCAATTCCACTGGGTAATACTTGTGTCCTTGATCAGAACCTATTTCCAGGTTGTTGTCTGCACTAGGATGTTCCTTTAGAGTCTCCATCCCCACCCATATCCCCTCGACTCAAGTTATCAAGCAGTTGTTTTTCTTCTGTTTCTGCTCCTACAGTTTTTCCTCTGGATGTGGATAGTGTTCTTTCTCGTAGATTAGGGAAAGAATTCTTAAAGAGGGACAGGTTGAACTAAATACCAACTGAAGTCTCTTCTGTTATTCTGTGATTTTGTGTCCAGAATGGAATTTCACCATCTGGTGTTTGAACCGTGGAGCATCATGGAAAGCAGACCCTTGGAATCAGTGTCAGACAATGACCCATTACCGCCGAGAATCATGAAATATTAGTGTCAAAGAGACCTGAGAGATAATTTGGGCCAACCCTGACTTTTTTGCAGATATAGAAATTAAGATCCAGTGAGGTTGAGGAAGCAGTATGGTATAGGAGATAGAGGGCTGGACTTGGGTTCAAGAAGACCTCAGGTGCTTTCTGGCTTTATGACCCTGGGAAAGTCACTTAATGTCACCGAGTCTCCTTTCTTCATCTGTTTAATGGGGATAATAAAAGCTCCTATGTCATAGGGAGATTGTTAGGTTTAAATGAAATAATACTTGTAAAGGCTTCTGGATCTTAGAGGCTAAAAGTTGGTGGCTTTGATCATACTGACAGAGTCGTTGACTTCACCCCTTTAGAAGAAGTGACAATTTCTTTTCAAATATCATTGATGGATGCCTTAAGCATCTACAGGCTTAGCATAACATGAATATGGAAGCTTTAAATTTTGGCAAAAGTATTATATCTTTCCTCCTTCCCTACTGAAAAGCTCATTTTCATTCAGAAGAAAAAAAATCCCTCTGCTTTTCCCCCAATCACCAATTTCTTCAAACTTAAGAGGAAGGAAAAAAATCACAGGCTAAGGATGGATTCTCATTCTATATTATTCAGGAAGGATGTAAAAAGACATTTAAGTACCTTACCTTTTACCACCATCCCTCTCCATACAAGCTAGGTGGCCATTGGCCATGGAGAGCTTTTATGTCATTGGAGAACCTGGTTTCTTGCCTTCAGTTATGAAGGACCTGAATGAAGGACCACTGGGAACCACCACAGCCAATCAGATGCCTTTTCTGAAACAAAGATGAGAAAGATCAGCAGTTACAGGTTACCAAAGGCAGGCCAACCTCCAAGGACACACCATGGGAAATAGCCCTGCCAGCCATGCATTTGATGACTGTGTCCACTCGTAGTTTCCAGGGTGATTAGCAGTGGCATGATCTCAAAGTAGGATAGCAGCCATGGAGGTAGAGGGTGAGCAGCCCCTGGAATCTGTGTTTAAGTCATGACATTCATGGGTACTGCTCATCTATGCCTGCCCCAGGGGTTTCTGTCTTCCCCATTGCCAGGAAAAACGTCTTTCCTCTAGGTCTTTCCCCCTTTTCACAACTACTTCCACCTCTTGGAAAGTATAGAAGCCAAGAAGCCCTCTAAGGGCAGTAATAAAGATGCTGGGATCTGGATCCAGAGAATCCAAATGTAATACTTGAATCCCAGCTCTTCTGCTTACACCTGTCTGACCTTGGGAAGATCACCTAATTTTCCCAGGCTTCACTTTCCTCCACTCTAAAACGAACTCATATTTGGACTCATTGAGCTGCAGGGACCCTTCCGACTCCAGAGCTTTATCTAAATGACCTTGGATAAATCACTTCCCCAGACATCAGTTTTTTTCTCTGGAAAATGAAAGGTTTGGACTAGATAACCTCTAAGGTCTCTTCCAATTCTAAATCTATGATCTTCTGACTCTTCTTCCCTCACCCCAACCCGGTCCATCTTTTTTTGAATAAAAATAAGGCCATTTCTTGAAGAGGAGACATTTTTCCAGGTGTTCCACTAGAGGGCACTTCAGGTATACATATTTACATATGCATACACATACCTGCATGTAGTATGTTGGCAGGAACACATTCAATATTAATTCAGTTTTAAGAAATGCAGGACATGAACATTATAATTGGGCTATTAATCCTCCCCACCTGTAATCTGACATGGACAAATGGCTCTATCAAAGAAGCCTGGAGGCTTTGTATAGAGCCATGGTTGAGCCAAGTAGCAGGCAATGAAGAGCTGATTGGGGTCAAAGTATTTGTGCTAACCAAGCTTCCCTCTGCCTTGCTCCCTCCTGAACAGGATGGTTTTGTGGAAGACGTGGGGTTCCATTCATTTCTTCCACTGGCGACCATGGAGCCTCATGAACTCAGGCAGCTGGGAAGAATGCCTGGAGTCAGTAGGAGGCTAGTAGGACAATGGGGGAGGTACCCATCTTTGGGAGGGAAGGTGGGGGTGGGAAAGGAGGGAAATGAAGGAAATTTGGCAGACTGAGGCCTTGGAAAGAAAACGAGAACTTGAGTGATGGATGTGTAAGTGGAGTGTCCATTGATTGAGTAAATCAATCAAGTCATCCTTTCCCACTTCAAGGGAGAAGATTCCCTGGTACTTTAAGTAGATGAGAACAAGCCCCAATCAATTAATCAATCAAAGACTTGGGGCTAAGTGTGAAAAAGCTTTGGATGAACTAGAATCTAGACTGATGGCAGCTAGAGTGCTCGGATTGGCTGAGGAAACGGTCACCTTCTGTGGGTCTTCAGCACAAAACATGGTGCTAGATTGAGAGTTTAGCAATATTTCAAGGGTCTGGCAGAAGACAAGGTTTGGGGATCTCCAATGTGAGCCAGTAAAAGGATGCAACTGAGGGGCAAGCCAGCAAAAGGAGAAGGAAAACAAGACTAAGTCGTGACAGAGAAGGGAGATAGTGAGGAAGCCCCTGAGCTTACAGACATTTCAGATCTTGGGATTTAGGCTCTCGTGAACTCTGGACCAAACGACTCAAGGACTTAAGGAGGCCCAAAGAAAGGGGCTGGTCTTTCCCAGACTTTCCCCAACCAGTACTTTTCTACTAACACACACGCCACTCTGATATGCTGCTTACTTACCCAAACTGAGTTTGTCCTCAGCCACCACTTGAATACAATTAGATGCTATAATACACAAAAATAACATGACAAAATTGCAATAATTATATAATTGCATATAATATGCTATATAAAGTAGCAACATTTTCTGGAGCATAAATACACCAGGGAAGGGTGAGTCCAAACTCTCACTATATTTTAAGAATTTTCTTAAGTAGGGGCTCAGAGCTATTGTGACTGTGCTTCTAACTTTATGCCTAATATAAACTCTAGAAGCAGCAGAAGGGGGAAGCCTCATGGACTTGAGGATCCATTATATTTTCCACAGACTTAAAAAAAACCTGTAGAAAGAGCATTTTATTTCTAAATATTTATTTATTTTTTAAATCAGATCTCTAATTTCTTTCTTTCTTTTAAAACCCTTACCTTCTGTCTTAGAATCAATACTGTGCATTGGCTCCAAGGCAGAAGAGTGGTAAGGGCTAGGCAATGGGAGTTAAGTGACTTGCCCAGGGCCACACAGCTGGCAAGTGTCTGAATCCAGATTTGAACCCAGGACCTCCCATCCCTGAGCCTGACTCTCAATCCATTGGGCCACCTAACTACCCCCCCCCCCCATAATTTCAATTGAGCAGGAAACACATGATGAGAAAAGTCTCTATTCTATCCAGTGTAGATATATAACTTTTCTGCAACTTGTCATCTTGGAGAGCTGCCAAAGCCACTTAGAGATTAAGTGAGTTGCCCAAAGTCACACAGGTTGCATCAGAATTGGAACTTGAATGAATGAATGGATGAATGAACACTGTGTTAAGACCCGGGGATACGAGTAGAATAAATGAAACAGTCCCTGAAATAACTCAAGGTACTCACACTATTTGGGGGAGCTAACACATAGAAGAAAGTGCAACTCTAGGGAAGATAGAAATTCCCAGGAGTCTTCATGTTTAAAGACTTAAACTCATTTCTTCCTGATTCTCTGGTTCTGCATCTCTCCCCCCCCCCCTTATTCCACACTATCACTCAAATTATCATTATTTATAGTTGTTATTCAATCATGTCTGATTCTTTATGATTCCATTTTGAGTTTTCTTGGTTAACAATAATGGAGCGGTTTGTCATTTCCTTTTCCATCATTTTATAGATGAAGAAACTGAGGCAGACAGGGTGAAGTGACTTGCCCAGGATCACACAGCTAGTAGGTATCTGAGGCCAGATTTGAACTCAGGAAGATGAGTCTTCCTGGCTCCAGAGCCAGTGCTCTACCCCCTGCACCACCTAGATGCCCCAAAATTATAATTAATCCTCCACTAAAGTTCTAGTTAAGAGCCTCATCACCATGTGAAAGTGACTCTGGATTCTTGAAGTCTCGAGCAAGAAGGGCTAACTTTGACAGGTCCTACCAAGCTGGAAAAGCTTTAAGTGTGATCTAAGTCTGTTATGTTACAGCCTGTCTAATGAGGTGTAGAGATCTATAATGCCAGGTCAGATATCAAGTGATGAACCCAATCACCGAGGCATGGAGGACTTGTAATATGCATGGGGCGGGGGGGGGGGAGGTCTCTTCTTGGAGATGCTGCTCCTTTTGCTTTCAGAGAGGATGTAGGGTGGCCAATGGGCATTCCTAAGATGACATGAGGCGATGGCTTTGATCATGTTGCTCACAACAGTCTGATGGAGAGAATCCAAGATGAGGATCTTGGCAAGGAGAAAGCAACAATAGTCCCCAAAGAAGCCAATGAGTCCCAGAATCTCTCTCTAGCTCCCCCATAAATATTAAAAAAGATGCTAGGCTTAAAAGATAGTGCATGGGGGAAAGGAATACCATTCAATAATGAGTCAGATGAAAGGAATAAGCACAGAGGCAAGAGAGCTGAATACTTCCTGCTTGAAAGTTGAACTAAAAGTTAACTTTCTCCCTCAAAAAGCCTTTCACCATCTCTCTGCCACTTCCTACCATCTGCCCACCCCATCCCCCCTCCTGTGACTGTGTCCCTATAGAACTTCCTTTGCCTTTATTTGATGGAATTCTTTTCATCTAATGTGGTAAGAAATTGTTGCCTTGACATAACCAACTCCACTTTCTAAAAGAACTCTTACCTTCTATCTTAGAATAGGCAAGAAGAACAAGGCAGAAGAGTGGTGAGGGCTAAACAATCGAGGTTAAGTGACTTGCCCAGAGTCACACAGTTAGGAAGTGTCTGAGGCCAGATTTACATCCAGGACCTCCTTTCTCCAGACCTGACTTTGTACCCATTGAGCCACCCAGCTGTTCCCCACTCCACTTACTAGGATTCCATTTTCTTATTAAGCGTTTTGAGATCTGTTTTTCAAAATTTCTTTTTCGACATTAAGATGAATACATGTGTAGTATAAGCCAGCAAATAGTTCAGTATGTTCACAAACAACATGAGACCCCCAGACAGGACAGAGCACCAATGGGAAAACTGGGTAGATACGCTCGTCATTAGCTTGCAATAATAATATAAAATTAACATAATTTTATATAATATAATATAACATATCATATAATATATTTATATAATACAACATATTATATTATATAATATAACATATCATATAATATATTTTATGTAATATATAATTTTATAATAAAATAGAAATAATATTAAAATAATAATAAATAATTATTATTATTATTAGTCAAATACCGATCAAATTCATGGGTAAACACATTAGATTGGTCACCAGTCAGAACTTTGGTGTAACCAGCTGATATCCATGCCTAGAAGGCTGGCTCCCGTGTCCCCAACTTTGATCAATTCAAGCAACCCTCTTCCCTTAGGAGCAACAGAGATTGAGGGATAGAGATCTGCTCACTTACTGGGCAAACCACTGGAAAGTCTGTAGATGGGTGGAGAGGAAGCCTCCCCAGGGGCTGCCCGGAGGAGGTGTGCTTACTGGAGAGCCCCAGGAAGTCGATCCCAGATGAGTTCATGTTTTTATTGTCTAATAGATAGTGTAGACCTGCATTTGACTACCTAATGAGCATTCCCCTTTCACTGATGGGAAATCCCCTTTAGGCATGCACAGTCCATTATGGCTAGGTTGGGGTACCTCTTCCCTACTCGACTCAGCTGCTAAGACTCATTCCCTCTTGGAATTACTTTGTACATACCTGATGCTGACTTTTCTTTGAACATATGGTAGAACTCAACCTCCTTGAGGTTTGGCCGTTGTAACCCCAGTGATGGGGCAGCTGGGTGGTGAAGTCGATAGAGCACTGGACCTGGTGTCAGGAAGACCCGAGTTCAAATTCAGCCTCAGACACTTAGTACCAGTGTGACTCTGGGCATGTCATAGAACCCTATTGGCCTCAGTTTCCTCATCTGAAAAATGACTGACAACTACAAAATCTCAGTGATTGGCCCTTTGCTGGCACTTTACAAGTATTTTTTGAATTGCATTGATTTCCCCCCAAGAGCAGAGTGAGGAAGATAGGAAAGTCAATGTGACTTGTCCAGGATAATGCAGCAAGTGATGCAGAACTTGGAACAGTTCTCTTTCCACTGCAAGATCTTTTCAAAATTGGTCATTTCTGCCCCCTGCTGGTAAGATCAGTTAGTACTGTTGTGGGAAAAGCTGCCAATAGTTTAGTCATTTCAGTTGTGTCCAGCTCTTTGTGACCCCACTTAAGGGTTTCTTGGCAGAGACACTGTTTGGATTTGCCATTTCCTTCTCTAACTCATTTTACAGATGAAGAAACTGAGGCAAATAGGGTTAATTGACTGCCCAGAGTCACATAGCTAGCTAGTGTCTCAGTCTGAATTTGAACTCAGATCTTCCTGACTCCAGGCTTGGTTCACTCTATCCACTGAGCCACCAAACTGCTCCAAAGCCTCCCACAAATCCATGAACCATAAATACATAGATATTGCTTGTTTTTGGAAGGCAGCTTTTGCAACTTGGATTCATTAGTGGGATGTAAAGCCATTAAAACTTTCTGTGCTACATTGCTGGGCAACATCAGGAGCTTTTTGAAAGTAAAAATTCCCCTCCTCTGCCTGGCCTTATATTTTGTGGATCCAGCCACAAATCCAGGAGACTCCCCATAACTGGCACACCAAATTGGTCTGTTTAAATGGTAGAGTGAAAAAGAGGCCAACCAAGCTGAAATTCCAATCAGTGGAGGATGCTCATTCCCCTCGCTCTCTTCTTTGGCTTTGGACTTGGGTATTATTTTCTGAGTTCTGTGATCCTCCCAAATGAAACCAAACTTCAAGCAAGTGGCCCCAAATGGGGTTGATTTGACTTAGCAGAACAAAGAAGCTTGCCACAATGAGCAGAGACCCCAGAGGGGGATCAGCAGACACCAGTGATCCTTTCTAGGTCATCCTGGGAGAACCCTTTCATCTGGATGGCGCCTCATCTGTGTTTCCACTAATTCCCAGTGGTTGTTCATTATGAGACTGTCATCCTCGGATATAGACTGATAGAGACATGAGCCGTCCAAACTGACTGATGAAAGCCTGTGAAAGTCATGGATTCAAGCACCAGAAAGAATAGTCCTGTTTGTAACTCCTGCCCCGTCCCTTAGAGCAGATGCAGCTTTTCGTAGTCAATGTGGCCTCTGGACTTCTGCCCTGGTCCTGGAAGTATGCCATAGACAAATGTGATCCTTCACCTTTATAAGAAGCCCATGAGAACAACCCCCACACACCCTGTGCGCAGCCACTGTGTCTCCGGACCTTGGGACTGCTGTTCCTTCACTAGAATATATTCAGGACTCAGTGGAGAAGGACTGGACCCAATCCATTCTCTCTGCAATCTCCTAAACTAAGTGGCCCTTTGCCAAGATGGCAAGTTAAGAAGATGCTCCCAACCCACCTACTAGCCCCAGGACATAAAGGCTATAATGACGATGTTGGCTATGTGAAGAAAGGAGAAGGAGAAGGAAGGACTGTTTCCAAGCAGGTTCAAATGGAATGGAAGGATTCAAGCTGAGAAGTTTATAATATTTTACCTGTTGCCCGAGCCAAAAATAACTAGGGGGAGGTAAATGGGACTCTACCTCACAGCGCTGACATGTAAAGTGTTTGCAATACTCACACCTCTTCAGCAGCATAGTGATCATAGATAATTAGTTCAAATGGCAGATTGCCAACAAAGCTTTCCTTGACCTGCTCCAATCTGAAGACATCCCCAGCATCATTTGAGAGAAGGTTTCATGTCCATTGCCCCAGCATAGCTAAGTTGCTCATCACAACTCTACCTTCTCTTTGTGAGAGTGGGAGAAGCAAGTATTTTGGCCAAAGAGCTAGATGGTTAGCTTTAATTGTCTCCATGACAGTGATCTCAGCACCAGTCAGACAGTCTTTAGCAGAAGTATCAAAGCATATCTGATCTCAGCTGGGGTTTAATGACAAAAGACATCATCTCGATTCATGGAGCAATTATTTATCTGGTGACCTTTCCCAGGGTAGAGACTGTTCCATTAAAATTTTTACTGTGACTGATATTTCCAATAAACTTAGATTCTCTCCCTCTTTGCCCCCACCCCCATAAATTGTTGGTCTTTGAATGTCATGAAACTCTAAGTTGTGAAATTAAAACTCTGGTGGGAGCCCCATAAAAGAGGCCAGTAGATGAAACATGCCATTCTCGTATAACTGAACATCATTAGGATACAAATGATGGGAGACCTATCTGCAATGGAGGCTTGATGGACTGTTGGGTGCTTGGAATATATATTGCAGAGGCCAGAGTATTTGTTTAGAAGGGCAGATGTCAAACTGTTGCATTTCTTTTTAATGTCCCATCAAGGTAATTATAGATCATGCATGAAATCTCTTTGTATTCGTTTCTCTGATCTCTTTTATCAGCCATGACACTGCTTCTTATTAATCTTCCCAACTCTGTGGAGGAGGACAGCCAGTTCCTCAATCAGCAGGTCACAGCAGCCAGACTCCCAAAGGTCCCTTCACTTTGGGGAGTGAGGCATTTCCATCCTCAAGTACAAAGTAAAGAAGCTGTCTCTATGCCCCATGCTTCTGAAGAAACCCTCCAAGACCAGCATTCTTAACCCACTTTCAAAACGAGAGCATAGAATTGGGAAGATATCATTAGTTAGCTTTGGAAACACACCACTGGTCAACCATGGGATTACAATTTCAAGTCAAAGGATCTGAGTTTCTAAAAACTAAACCTTTGCACCGAGCACGATCCTAAACTTTCTGTAGTAATATTAACATTTTTCATTTAATTTAATAATTCTGTACTAATTTTAAAAATTACACAAGATGACTTGTGTAAAGGCTGTGCCTAACCTGTGGCCAATTAGAAGAAGGAAATGGTGATACAATACAGAGTGAGCTCAAATCCAAACTCTGCTACTTACAGATTGTATGATCCTATGCAAATTACTTCATCTCTCTGAGCCTCAGTTTCCTCATGTGTAAAATAAGGAAATTGGATTGCATGGCATCTACGACCTCTTCCATTTCTAACTGTTTCGTGTTACAACCTCTTCCATAATCATTCTCCCAGCTCACATCAAATTATGGTTTCGAGCACCAAGAAGGGTAACTTACTGCTACTCTTTCTCAGGGTTCTAAGGGTAACCCTGAGAAATTGTGACTCTTATTGTGGTTCTTGGGCTCCCTCTTTTGTGCTCCCCTTTAATAGTCCCCTTCCATAAAGAAAAGGAATTTGTTGAGGGGTAGCAGGAAGAGTTAGTTCCAAATATTGCTCCCCCAAATTGGATGCACACTCTCCCCTGGCACACAGGAATTTCCTTAAGACAGCTGGTGCAAACTGTGAAGACTGTCAGGCACATGGGGCAGAGTAATACCATGCAGCTTCTGAGGCTGGGATTCCTGTTCTTTCTTTGTGGTGTCCTCACTGAGTTCCACTCAGGAGTGGCTCCATGATGTGTGGATATCCCAGCGAGGCTCCATGTTTCCACGTCTCTGCTTAAGTCTTAGCCAGCACTTCTTTGAGGGGAGTCATTCCTTTAATTCATCGTTCCTCCCTCCCCTGGCAGCTCCTTCTGCCACTGTTGGCCAGTATTTATTGCTCCCAGCACCATTTAAGTGTGGTGAAACCTCTAGATTTACCAAACTCATGAAGGCACCAGGTCACTTCCATCTTGGAATGCCCATTCACTTTATAGTATGAAAGACATTTTTCAGAAAGTGAGATGTGGTCAAATACTCATGACATAATCAGGCAGGGGAAAGCCATCCTTCACACAACCCTTCAGCCAGCTCATTTTCCTTCACACTTCTAAACTAGAAAAAAGAAAGGGTGGAAGCACGTCTTCTCTTTCGTACCTGGAGTCAGCAAGCAATTGGGGACTTTGCCCACCCAATAATAGAATATAACCCCCTCAGTCATCATGGTCACTTGGACATGGACTTGGACAGGTAGAGAATATTTGTGAATGTTTCAAGGAGTGTCCCCATAGGTCAGCCCTAGGATGCTGCGATTCTCATGGGCATGAACGAGAGGCAATACAATGTTGTGAATAGAAGGTCAGCCATGCAGGGGTTGGGGGGTCCTGCCTCTGTCATATACTAGTTGTGAGGTCATCGACAAATCACATCATTACTCAGGCTTTAAGACTACAGGCTACCAATATGTTTCTAGTCATCATTGGTGGATAGCGTCTCCACGCTGGGAATTCTCCATGTGGATGAAATGTAGGAAGGGCAGGTGGAAGTTATATCTGAGAACAAAAAAAACTGACCTTCCTGGGAGGATATTTCACCAAAGTCCATTGTGTTCAGGACAGTACGTTACACATATTAGTCAATCAAGGTCTGTTTTAGAATGACTAATGAATGGGGCGAATGAATGAATACTGTAGTGAGAGGAGCTTTCTGTCAAAATAATACCCCAAATAAGGGCTTCAAGCCTTGCTCTTCTCTAGAAGGTGGCATGGGAGCAGATAGTGGGCTAGACTTCAAGTTAGGGAGACATGGATTTGGGTCCTGCCTCTAGCTGTGTGACCGTGGACAAGTCACATAAGGTCTCTGAACGCCTGGTTCTTTTTCAGTAAAGGAAGGATGGAGAATCATGTGTAGAGTGCCTGCCTCCTTTCTAGGATGGTCTAACTTCCAAGTCTTTGCCCTTCTTCCTCATAACTCAGGGTCCCCTCCTATCTCAGACCCTTCCTAATACCCCCAGTGGTTAGTTCTCTACCCCCATCAAATCCTGTAGCCATCCCCCTTTAAAGTTACAATGTCAGCATCTAATCTCTGGGGTGTTACTAAATGCTGCTATGATGCTTTAGTTTTACTTTGTATACATTTTCATTTGCTTGTCTGCATCCATGTTTCATTTACGACTACTTCCCCCTCCATTCCCTCTCAACACACACACAGGGTAGAATGTAACCTTCTTGAGGGCAGGGGATATTTCTTTTCTGCCTTTATCTATCCATGGTCCCATGCACAGTATCTGAGATACACTAGGCTCCTAAACACTGTTGAATGAATTAGTTGAATTATACATTGTGTTATATAGACTGGGGAGTGGGTATGGGGGGGGGTCAGACAAGGAGAGAATGACTCACAAAAATCAGAACCAAGATTATACACTAAGGTTGGAAAATATGACTGAGAACTGAGAGCCTTTAGCTAAAGACATTGGGCTCCCCAGATCCCATCCGTTCTCTGACAACAGCTCATTTTCTAGTCCAGGGCATGCCACTTACATCTTTCTCTGCCTCCCATTTCCTTTTTGAGGCCAAGAGGGGGGCTTCCCTAGAGGACTGGGAGCTAAATGTGTTAATGTTGGTAAAGTGCTTAGAAATTAGAAAGAGCTGAGAATGTGCTCGATACGGTTATTAATAATCGTGTTAATGATGGATGACTCATTGGTGGGTCTTTCTTGGCAAAATGCAGAATCAGTCCTGTTGAATGGGCTCCCTGCTCCCATCAGATGTTGGCAGGGAAACCACTGGGGGGATGGGGGCAGTTCATAAATATTCCCCCATGCATGGATCCACTTTCCAAGGTAGGACATCGATATTTATTGCAAGCCATTCCAGAGAGAATGGATGTGCATTTAACACCTGATGACATTTGGGCCTTACCAGATGTACCTTGAACATTTTGTAGCTGTGTTATTTATGTTTTGCACAACAAAAAATCCATATTTTTAATTAGATTCATAAGAGGAACCAAGGGGACTATTGCTGGAAAACATATTTGAATGAAGTGAAGGGGAATCGAATCTGAAAAGGATTCCATCCACTATTCAATCCCTCACCTCTAACTTCTGGCAAAAATTAGCTTCTATTTACTTCGAATATCCATTGTATTTGCTTTTATACACAATTGTTGAGTTCTCTCATTGAATCTAAGCTTCTTGAGGAAAGAGATTTTTCAATTTTGGCATTCCAAACACATGATGGCTGCTTAGTACCTCAATGGCATCCTCAGCTTCTCACTCTCTCTCACCCTCTCCCATCTCCAATATGTTGCCAAGTTATGTTATATTGAGAACATCATATATATTTCATATAGATAGAAAGCAGTCTATCTCTATATATTTATATGTGTAGTTATGAATATATATCTATATACACACACACCTACATATGGAGATACACACACACACACACATACAAGTATCTCTTCCACATCTTGACCTTCACCATTGTGGTTTCAATATATTGAGGGTCGGCATAAGAAATTACATGGAAATTGGGGGGGGGAGCTTTGCAGAAGCCTCAGATGGCACTTGAAAACCAGCAGACAACACACAAAGGCTGGAAGTGTTAACGTTGACCTACTATCTGTAGGTCATGACCAAGTACTTAACCCCAATTTTATTTTTTTAAATACTTACCTTCCATCTTAAAATCAATATAATATATTGATCCCAAGGCAGAAGATTGGTAAGGGTTAGGCAATGAAGGTTAAGTGACTTATCCAGGGTCACCCGGCTAGGAAGGGTCTGAGATCAGACTTTAACCCAGGACCTCCCATCTCTAGACCTACTTCTTTATCCATTGAGCCACCTAGCTGCTCCTCAAAATTTGTAATATAGTTCTGTATATACTTCAAAAGAAAAAGAGGACTTCAGACTTCAGAAAAAGTCAGACTTCTCTGGGACTAAGGAAGAACCAAAAATGTTTACGTGGGTTTTCCAGATCACAGGAGTACAACCCCTAAGCTCAGTGAAGCAGAAGGGATACCTGTATATGTATATTATTAAATGTAATTGTGGTTGGACTCTGAATATTTATATAGGTGGTCACCAGGGATTTAATTTCTAAATCTCAAAATGAATTACTAAAGTAAATGGAATTTATGGTAGTTTATTTACAATAGAGGGAAGATATTAAGGAAGAGAGGAGAGAGAGAGAGATAGAAAGAGAGAGAGAGAGAGAGAGAGAGAGAGAGAGAGAGAGAGAGAGAGAGAGAGGAGAGAGAGAAAGAGAGAGAGAGAGAGAGAGAGAGAGAGAGAGAGAGAGAGAGAGAGAGAGAGAGAGAGAGAGAGAGAGAGAGAGAGAGAGAGAGAGAGAGAGAGAGAGAGAGAGATCTGGCTTCTTCTGATACCAGTTAGAAATTTCTAAGCCCCAGCCAAGGGAAGAGAGTCTTAAGACTTCAGAAAGGCGGGGTCACTAAGTCAGGCTTTAACTCACCATCCGTGACCTTCTAAAAGGAAAAGCAGTCTGAGGTCTCCTGCACAAGTTCCTCCAGGGGTCCAGTTCCTCCAGTCCCATTCTGAGTCAGAGATCCTCCATCCAACTGGAATCTCGAACTGAATATCCTCTTCTGGCCTTTCCTCCTCTTTTTAAAGATTTTTTTTCTCTTGTGTCACCTCCCCTAAATTTCACATATACCAATCACAGCAGATGCTTTTCTCCAAGACTGCCCACTCTTTAGTTCACACCTTCTTTGGTTAGATTATACCTTTTGGGTTACTTAACACCTTTTTTGGTTAGTTCACTTTTTGTAGTTAGTTAACACCTTTTTGCAGTTAAAATGGGTAGATATACTTCAAATACTGAGGTATCACCTTTTTGTAGATTAAAATCTAAAATAGGCTGTGGATGACAATTCAATCTTCCCAATAAAGGAAGAGCTAAGTATTTTCATTGTTACAATCAGAGGATTACAATTTAATCTTCACAATATGTGTATACATGTGTACATATGTGTATGTATCCCTTCTCTCCTCTGACATTGTCATCACCCAGTTTACAAGCCCTGATAGCCTCCTACCTAGACCATGAGAACAACTTGCTTTTGATCTTCCTGTCACCGATCTCTTCCGCTCCAGGGCATCTTGCACTCAGCTGTCTAATTAATCTTCTTAAAGTACACTTCTGACCATGTTATCCCTCTTTTCAATAAACTCCAGTAGTTCCCTATTACCTCCAGGATCCAATATAAAATACCCTGCAAGGTGTTTAACCCTTCTGCCCTTCCTGTCTTCTTAGACCTCATTCGCTGGCAGGGACTCTTGGACCCAGCAATACTGGCCTCTTTGCCATTCCTCAAACCAGGCACTCCATCTACCAACTTGAGGTATTTCCACCAGCTGTCCCCCATGTTTGGGATGTTCTCCCTCCTCATCTCTGCCTTCTAGTTTCCCCATCTTCCTTCAAATCACAGTGAAAATCTTGTCTTCTACAGGAAGCTTTTCCCAATCCCTCTTCATTCTAGTGGCTTCCTTCTACTGATTATTTCCTATTTATTTGGTCTAGAGCTTGGCTATAAATAGTCTTTGCATATTTTCTCCCCCCATTAGATTGGGAAAGCCTGAAGTGCAGAATGTCTTTTTGGCCTTTCTTTGTATCTCTAGGACTTGGCACAGTTGTTCAACGATGTCTGATTCTTTGTGACCCCATTTGGAGTTTTCTTGGTAAAAATACTGGAGTGGTGTGTTATTTCTTTCTCCAGCTTATTTTATAGATGAGGAAAATCAGGCAAACAGGATTAGGTGACTTGCTCAGGGGCACACAGCTAGTAAGTATCTGGGGCCAGATTTGAAATCAGGAAAATGAGTCTTCCTCACTCAAGGCCTTACATTCTATTCATTATGCCACCTAGCTGTTGTCCCCCATCTCCTATCCCACATTTCATAGACTCTTAATAAATATTTATTGAACTGATTGACTCTGTCCCTTCTTTTGCCCATCTTTTGTCTTAAGCTTAGCTGCCTATGTATTCCATCCCTTCTCTAGAAGAAAGCAAACTCCCTGAAGGCAAAAGACTGTCTCATTTGGGCCTTTGGATACCTAATGTCTAAATGTTTATTGATTAATCACTTGATCCATATTTGTCCTTATGTCTAACCTCAATCCACTCAGGAGCTTTGATTTGGTCAATCTCTGCTCTGGGATTAAAGGCAAGGGGATGTCTGTGAAATAACTAACTTTTTTACCTTTAGGCTAAAATAAAGATGTAACAGAGCAACATTACCTAGTGTAAATATGCCAAAGCCAAGTTTGTTTTTAGTTTGTAAAGGACACAGCTACATGATAAAAAAACAAAAACAAAAAACCACCATATGTTTAGAAGTCTGAATGTAGGTACTCCTATTGGCATTATTTACATTCTAATCATTTTGAACAGAAGGCTTCACGATGTATGATCTCTCATTTATAAATGTTTTATTCTTTGCTGATTCCCTGAGAATAGTAAATACAATACAACTTCCTCTAGTGGGTGTTATTAAAACCATTTCTTCAAGGCTCTTTAAAATAAATGGACATGTTGGTTTCTAATGAATCACTTGGGGAGAGAAAGAAGTACACATGTGTCATGTAGAAAGGGGGCATTAGCGTAGATTCCAAACCCATGCCCTGTTTCCACATCCTCACTGCTCTTATTAGCATATTCCTTTTCTATCAGTTTATATTTGTATTTTTAAATTTTTCTTTACTTAATAGAATTGTTTTTCAGGTATCTCAGCCTCTATATACCCTCCACATACAATAGAAAGCATCGCTTGAGAAAAATAAACGTATATATAGATTGTGTCTTTCATATTTCAATTTTTCAGTTCTCTGGAGGTAGATATTCACAAGTTATTCTTCAAATACTAATTCTATAGCTATATATAGCATTCTCTTCAATACTTCATGTAGGTCCTCCAAGTTTTTTTTTAATCAACCTACTCATTGTCCATCACAATTATATAGCACAATTTGTCCAGCCATTTCCCAATTAATGGACATCCCCTCAATTTCCAGTTCTTTCTCACCACAAAGAGAGCTGTTATAAATATCATGGAACATATGGCTCTTTTCCTTTTCCCCTAATCTCCTTATGAATCAGACCTAGCAATGGCATTTTATAGTTTTATAACTCTTTGGGCATACTCCTAAATTGCTTTCCAAAATGGTTGGATCAGTTCACCATTCCACCAATAATATATTAGTGTCCTCGCTTTTCCATATTTCTTTCAACATTTGTCATTTTGCCCTTTTGTCCTTTTAGGCAATCTAATAGGTATGAGATATCTCAGAATTGATTTGATTTACATTTTAATCATTAGTAGTAATTCAGAGAATTTTAAAATACCCAGATGTGACTGATTCCTTCATCCCCAAACTGTCTATATATTTTCGCCCATTCATTAATTGGGTGATGTCTCTCATTCTTATAAATTTCACAAAGTTCTCTCTATATGTTAGATATGAGACCTTTATCCGAGACATTCTATAAAGGAAAATTTCCCCAGTTTTCTGCTGTCTTTTAACCTTAGCTGAGTTAGTTATATTTGTACAGAAACCTTTTAATTTAATGGAATCAAAATTATTCATTTTAAATCTCACCAGGCTCTTCCTTTTATTGTTTACTCATAAATCCTTCTCCTATCCATAAATCTGATAGGTAATATGTTCCCTTGTCTTCTAATTTGTATATGATATCTCCTTTATATCTAAGTCATATATCCATTTTAGTCTCATCTTAGTAAATGGTGTAAGATACTGGCCTATACCTAGTTTCTGACAAACTAGCTTCCAATTATCCCAGCAATTTTTATCCAATAGTGAGTCCCCCCCCCCAAAAAAAAAACTTGGATCTATACTTTTGTCAAATACAAGGTTACAGGAACATTCAATTACTATTTGTCATATGTCTGTCCTGTTCCAATCATCTTCCTATTTTTTAGCCAATGTCATACAGTTTTGATAATTACTGCTTCCTTCACAGTTTTAAAAATGAATTCATTTGATATTTTTGATCTTTTGTTCTTCCAAATGAATTTTATTATTTTTTCTATTTCAATAATATATTTTTTGTGATTTAATTGGGATATCATTAGTTTAAGTAGAATTGTTATTTTAATTATATTGGCTCTGCCTACCCATGAACAATTAATATTTCTCTAATTATTTAAATATAACTTTATCTGTGTAATAAGTGTTTTATAATTAAGTTCAGTAGTTCTTGAGTCTCTTTTCCAGATATGCCCCCAGGTAATTTATTCTGTCTGTGGTTATTTTAAATGAGGTGTCTCTTTCTATCTCTTCATGCAGGACTTTGTTAGTGATATACAAAAAATGCTGATGATTTATGTGGGTTTATTTTGATATCCTGCTACTTTTATTTGTTTTAGACACAAAATCTGCAGAATTATGAAGAATGAAGCACCTTTCACCAAAGTGAAATGTTAACCATCAGCAAAACTTCCTTAGGGCAGTGCAGACTATCCTTTGGAACAACCAGCATGTTAGACAAGCTGACCTCTGAGCATTTCCAGCTTAGAAATTTGATGGTTCAATGATTTTAAGTAGATGAGCTACACATGAGAAAAGGGAAAGCTTGGTTTCTTATCAGTACTAGTCATGTGTGATGCCCTAAATGCTTAGAGCCTTTCTGGGTCAATCGCTTGATACTCCCTTTTAGGCTTTCTCTCTATTCCAGTCAAACTAATCAATTAGCTTTTCTTCCACAAAGCATTACTTCTTGCCTCCGTGTCTTTGCACATGCTGACCCCCATATTGGACATCCTCTCCCTTTTCAAGTTCATCTTGGAGAAACTCCAGCTTCCTTCCCATACAACTCAATCTTTCCTATGAGGCTGTTTCTCATCCTCTCAGTTGTAGTGCACTCTTCCTGCTGAAATGATGAAGCGTATTTTGTATATGTGTCAGCTGGGCTCCAAGCCTAAAAGTTTGCATAAGACTACTCATGGATAGAGATCTTGTCTTTTTTTTTTTCAGATAAGGAAATTGAGGTCCATAAAAGAAAGCAAAGTGGAAGGATTTTACAGCTAGAACACAAAATAGGGAATACCCAAGCCAGGAAAGATCCCAGAAAGCATTGAATCCAGTCTCTCACTTTTTGGAGAAATAACCAGGGTCTAGAGAGAACTAATGACTTCCCAGAGTCACAGCTATTTGGCCCCAAAGGCAAGATTTGAACCCCACTCTGATTCTAATGCGTTCCTACCACATGATGGCTTTTGGTGCCACTGTTTCTACATACATTATTATAGGGTAAAAACAGGAAGGTACTTTAGAGATCAGATAAGCCAGGAGATCTGTCTACCTCAATTTCTTCATCTATAAAATGCAGACAATAATAACACCTCTGTTTTAAGGTTATTGTGATGAAAAAAATAAAGAGATAAGACTTGTAAAGCTCTTTGCAAACCTTAAAGCATGATCCAATGGAAGTTTTTGTTTTTTCTGAGGCATGATTTGCATTGTCTTAAATACATTGTCTCTATGTGAGAAGACATTAAAGCTGATATTACATAAACAATTAAAAATATTAGGATTGGGAAAATGATGTCATCTCATCATTTGCCATTGTGGACTCCTAGTGTCCCTAGTCTTGTCTTACCAGGTTCCCTTATCCTCTGATATAATGGCACCCCTGTGCAAATGGAGGCTTGGAGTTCTTAGAAGTAATGCCAGGCAGGTGGGGGCAGGTTCAGGGAGCACCCTCAAAGACAAACACAAACAGAAATAGGGGACTGTCCAGATTTGAAGTCAGCTCCTAGACACGTGTAGAAGTTGCTACTTTGAATAGCAGAGATAGTAATAGCGCCAAGGGTAATCAGTCACTTGTTGACCCAAAGCCAGGAGTGTGCCAGAGTTTCCAGAAGTATTGTTACAGAGGGTGATGCCAGAGGGCTGAGTATTGTAAAGGAACAAGGAATAGGCCAATTCCAAAATTCAGGAGGTGAGTCCACAAATGATGGGGGCATGGCAGCAGAAGACTCTTGAAGGAAAAGGGCTGAGAAAGGATGTCGGAGAGGGAGCAAAATAGATGGCTCAGCATGCCCAAGCTCCAGGAAAGCCTGACACAAGGCCTTCACCACTGGCTGGGAAGGGACCCAAACATTCAAATGAGAGAGTAGTTGGCAAATAGCACCCAGAGAAGAGTTTATACAAAGTAATCAGGAGTTTGGCTGAAGACTCTGATGTTATCATTGAATGATGCTGATGAAGAGGCAATGGGGAGAGTGAAGAGAGAGCTGGATTTGAAGCCAGTAGTTCTGACTTTGAATCTCAGCCTTAGTTGCTGTGTGACTCTGGCTTCTCCCTCCCTTCCTCCATCACGCCAGCATGGTTAGGAATGACTTTGTAGTCTTTAAAGGACTTGAGACATAGAAGTTGCCATTATTGGGTGACCACAGCTTTCAAACACAAACAGGGTGAGCCCATTCTAGGGTGTTAGCCAGGCACTTGTCTCTCATCTCCACTGAGATGGCTCCCAGAGAATGGGAACAGTCTCCGTGATGAGAGCTGGAACAAGAAGCTCCATACTCAGTGGTACAGTCCATGAGGGAGAAGATCCTTATTGCCCCTAGACTGTGGTAGGGGTATCAAGGAACCTGACATCTGCCATTAGGGTCAGAGAACCAAAGCTAGCAGGGTCCTCAAAGATCCAGGAGACCAATCTGATAATTTTATAGGTAAGCAAATGGAGATCCACAGGGTAGGTATTCAGAACCAGTACAGACAAGATTCAGTCTCTTAACTCCATCCTTTTTCATCTTATGCCCTGAGGAAAAACCATAACTAGGGTGGGGTAACTAAGGCTTTGCCTTAGGGTGCTGATATGTAAACAATAAACCAAGTGCTGGCTTCCCTTCTGGAGCTGTTCTCTGTTCTGCTAGTTGAATGCTACATGAGAAAACCAGCTCCCCTTTTTTGTCTGATCTCAGGCTGACAAATCTTCTCACAAGGCTTGTTTTCTGCAGTTAATTCTCACACTCAATCCTCCAATCATCTGAAGGGTTGGGAATCCAAAGCTAATTTATGGAAGAGACTTGAGCTTGACTCTCTAGGAGATCAAATAGCTCATTCTCCCTTCTTGGGGATAGGTAGGTGGCACAATGGCTAGAGTTAAAAAATGATTCAAATCTGGTTGACACTTTGTAGCTGTGTGGCTCTGGGCAAATCACTTAACCATTATTTGTCTGAGTTTCCTCAAATGTAAAATTAGGATACAGGTTGTAGTAAGGATTAAGTGAGATTATATTTATAAAATGCTTGGCATATAGTAGGCACTATATAAATGCTTATTCCCTTCTCCTGCCCCTGGCACACCCCTGGGGCTGACTCTTCTCCACTGCTGATGCCTTCCATCCTCAACAGAATTTGACTCGGCAGCAGTCCTGGTTCTAGCTTTGCCCCTAATGTATTCTGACGTCTGACATGATATCCAGAGAAAAGTCAGACCTTCTCAGCAAACACTGAGAGCCTTCTAGAATGTGGTTTCTGACACCCAGGCTGGTTCACAAACCATAAACCAGGGGAAGGGATTTAATTTTATAGGCAAGGAAACTAAAGCCCAACTCAAACCTAAAACTTGAAAAGGTCATTTAATAAGCAAAGACCAGTGCTGAGATTGGAACTCAGGTTGAAAGCTCTTCCATGGTGCCAAGCTTCCTCTCCATACCACTTCTGAGAGAACATGTACTAAGTATCAGTGACAACAGCCAGGTAGACAACTGTTTAAACTTCATCAGATCTAACTTACTTGGTTAATTCCTAGAACTTTAAAATAGCCAACGATCTGGGAAGTCATTTGGTTCAAGTTCCTATGAGAATCTGAAAGAACCAGAAGGATAAGGTCGAGGCCACCTCGTAAGGCTCATAGAATGGATCTATAGCTCTTAAGAGATAGAATAGATTTAAGAAACCCTCTAGCCCAGCTTCCTTCCTTCCCTCCCCCCATGATAAGGCATTATTCCCATTTTAAGGGTGGGACAAGTCAGAGGCAAAGATGTTAAGTGCTTTGTGCCATTTGATTTGTCTTAAAAACCAAAGCCCAGAACTCCTGAGTCCTCGTAAATACCATGAACATCACTTTAACATATTTCCTCCTGTTTTGTCCAGAAGAAGTAAGAACGAGTAGATGCTGGCTGCCACTGGTTATACTTTTACAGAAAAGAATGTTTTTTCTTCCTTTTCTCCCATAGACAGAAAACAACTGAAAACTCATGGCCATAAATTGGCAGCTGCCAATTTTGCATGGGACCATAGATCTTGCTGAAGGGCAGTACAGATGATCTGCTTAGAAATTCATACAAGATTCAGAGAGCCTGGGTCATCTGCAGCCAGCCTAGGTCATTTTCAGCCTGGGTGGTCTCCAAGGAAATTAAATTAACTGAACTCCCTGATCTCATCAGCCCCTTATATTTTGGCTCCGAGTTGAGCAGGAGGATTGGAAAGGAAGGCCTCTTAATTAGCCACTGCATCTAGGCTTTGGCAGGAGACAACTCCTCGCAAGCTCATGTCCCTCTAGATTTCTGCTAACAAAGGAAGAAAAAAATGAAATTCACTGGCTTGTGCCTCAATCAGAGGAAAAGAACACCGATAGCTTCATCAAAATGCTGATTCTGAGTTTGTGTGGCCTTGAACACAGAATTAACTCTATCCCTCTGTACCTTTTCAATCAAATTCATTTATTCATTCATGGAATGGTTCCATTTTCTTGGCTCCCCTACCCCCCTCAAAACATGAATTTTTCATAGAATCCTAGGTGGTTTCTGACAATGTATGCAGTTTTTCACACCTATAGCCCCTCCCTCCATAAGGAAAGGAAAATTATTTTTAATTAAATCTTGCTTTTTGAATTAATATGCATTCATTTTTCTTCCCTATCCCTTTCCTATTGGCAATGATTAATTCATAGTTACCATAATAATAGCATTTAAAGGGATTTAAAGTTTTCCAAGTGTTTTAACATGTTATATCATTTGAAATTCACAACAACCCAGTGAGGTAAGTGCTAATCCCCATTTTATTCCCATTTCACAGATGAGAAAATGGAGGCCCATAGAGGTTACTTGACTTGTCCAGGCTCACATAGCTAGTAAGTTAACAAATCTCTAAAGATTTATTAAATGTTTACTCAGGCACTGGACTGACCATTCAGAATATAGATCCAAGCAAAAAGAAAGCCAGTCCCTACCCACAAAGAGCTCACATCCAAATGAAAAAGAATTCATAAAAGGGAGTTGAAAAGCTGAGGCCAGGCAGAAGAAGTGGAGAAGATATCTGCCTACAAGAACATGGTGGAGAAAGAAGTCCTTAGGGCCAGGAGTGGAACCTAGAGATTTGGAAAGGAGTGGACACATCTGGCCTGGACCCTTTCCTTAAAAGGGAGGTTCTAAGAGGAGCTGACCATCAGAAGAAGGAGCCGTAGAAGATGATCTTTCAGCATGAAAACGCTGCTTGGGTCTAGATAGGTAGTAAAAGAAAGGAGCAGGACCCAGGCAAATAGGAAGCACCTCAGACAGAATTTGAACTCAAGTCTTCCTGACTCCTAGTCCAACACTACTCTAAGACCTCACTGGTCAAAGTCAGGGCTTGACAAGGACTATCTCACTAGCAATTTAATTTACCCTACCATTTGGGAAGATGGCTTCATTGAAGCTGCTGAAGCCCCTTCTGTTCTTCTCATTCAGACACATTCATGCATGCTGGGATTCAGGTTTGGTTCCCAGTCAGTCCTCAGGGGATCCAAAGTAAAAGAGTGGGATAGATGGTTGTAGAAAGACTCTTGATGCCAAGACTTCTGCCTTTTATGTCCTATTTGGCCAGCTCTGAGCACCTGGTGCTGCCAGGCTCTCTTCTCTCAGGGTTGGAATCCAGGGGCAAACTTGGCCCATGCAATTCATCATGGCAGAGCTAGCTGAATCTGATCCTGTGGTCCTTGTCATTTGTTTCCTCACACTACTGCACTTCATGATTAATAGCAACAGAACAATTGGAAATTATACTGATCCCAGAGGGAGGTGTGTGTGGACAGCACACAGCCCCCGCACCCCCAAGATGAAATAAGGGAGGCTGGATTCTATAGAATGTATTATTAGACTTTCCTCCAATCAATCCAAAAACTTTTATTAAGAACCTACTATGTGCCAGACTCTGTCCTAAGTGTTCACTTCTCTGACAGGGACCTAATTCTATGATAATCCACTTTCATTTACTGCCTTCTCCATCACATCTATGCCAGCCCCTCTACCACTGCTTTGACACCCCAAAATATACCAGAAAAAGTCCTGGGGCTATCAGAGGATTCTCTCCATCACTTCACTCACAAACCTTAGAGCTGAAAGGAAGCCCAGAAACCACTGAATTCAATCTCTAATCATAATAGCACAGCTTTGAAATAAAGCTTTACGGTTGGCAAAATGTGCTACTTATATCATCTCATCTGAGTCTCCCAATAACACAAGGAAGTAAGTGTTATTATCCTGATCTTACAAATGAGGAGCCAGGTACACAGAGAGAAATGAAATGGCTTCTTCAGAGTCACATAACTGCCAAGCATCTAAAGCAAGATTCAAACCCAGGTCTTCCAACTCCCAGCCCAGGACTCTATCTACTGTACCTCTTGGATGCCCCAATCTATGTGTGATCAAGGACCAGCTGTCTACCATTCACACTGATTGCAATCATGCAACTCTAGTATAAAACCCTTCAATGGAGGAGAGCCTGCTTCCTCCCTAGGCAGGACATGGCATTCCACTTGGAGCTAGCTCTAATTGTTAGGGAGTTTTTTGCAACATCAAGCCTCAGTTTACCTCTTTGTAACATCTACTCATTACTCCTGCTTCTATCCTCTAGGACTAAATAGGACAAGTCTTCCCCCTCCTGCACAAAAGAGCTTGTCAAATACTTGAAGACAGTTCTTTCCCCCTTGGTCTTCTTGCCTCCAGTAGGACCATCTGCCCATTCTTTCAACTATCTAGCATGAACTCAAGGTTCTCCTGCTTCCTGGTTGCTCTCCTCAAGGACATGCTAGCTAATCAATGTCCTTCTTTAAAAGAAAGTATCCCATGGAATTGAGCTTGGTGCTCCAGATGTGCTCAGAGGCCTCTTACTTCATTATTCTGGGTGGCCCTACTGCTATCAGGATAGCCCTAAGCTTACATCTTGCTTTCTTGCCTGCCATATCAGACAGTTGATTCCTATTAAGATTGGCATAAAGGAAAACCCTCTAGATCTTTTCCAAATAAACTTGTCTACCCAGGACTCTCCCATTTTAAACTTGCACAATTGCTTTTTGAAAAAACCCAAGTGTAAATCAATTCCATTCACTAAGCATTTCTAATGGATCTATTGTCTACTGAGGCTCTTGGGGATTCAGAAACAGAAATAAAGCAGTTCCTGCCCTCAAAGATGCTTAGGTTCTTCTGAAGATGTAGACAGACGGAGAAGCAAATTCAGGGGAGTGTTGCAGTGAATAGAGAGTTTGGAAACAGAAAGACCTCAGTTTAAATTCTGTCTCTTATACTTTGCTGGTTTTGTCACCCAGGACAAGTCACTTAAAGTCTATCGCCTCAGCCTCCTCATTTGTAAAATGGAGTACTTACCTCCCTCAGTTGTTGTGGCTGGCCAACAAAGGAGACAGCATGTAAAATTCTATGCAGATCTTTTAAAAGCACTATATAAAGGCTACCTATCATAATTCTATGAATTTCAGCTTTTAAAAGGAGGGGACTTTACTCTTAGCCTTGTGACATTGCAGCTTCTTAGACTGATGTTCAAAGCCTGTCGAGACCCTTTAAAGATCCTGCCATTCAGCAAATCTATCAAAGTGTAGTCCATCCCTACAAACGATGGCTGCTGCCATCCTAAAAGAAATTCTGAGGTTCTCATTTCTCCACCTAGGCAGCTGGCTTCCTCTGGTCATTCTCTGAGAAGGGTGTTTGCTAAATGAAGGATCACAGTTGAGTGCATGTATCTCGGACGATTTCTGCCCTCAGTTTTGCTCCTTTTAAGATGATAGTGATTTAGCAACTCACAGAAAACCATTTGGTTCACCCCCCCCCCCCACAAGGAAGGCCAAACCCATTTAACCAGAGAGCCCGGGAAATCAATTGCTCTGGTTCTGGGTTATTAAGCCCTCCGCCTCCAGTTGTCAGGCAGGAAAATGGGGATGGTGGTGACCATTCTGAGGCCCACTCTGAGCCAAATGTGGTGCCCCAAGACCTGAGGGCATCCGGTAACTACCAATTAAGTGGAATCAAAAGTCCAGAAAGGGATGAGTGAGCTGCTGCTGCTAAAACATGTAGGCTTTCATGCTAGAAGAGCTTGAGGAATCTCAGCCTGAAGCTGGTATATCCGTTGTGTTTACAGAACTTGAGGCTTTCAGGGTATCCTGCAAATAAAGCTGCTTGTATACCCGACACCAGCTTAGATACGCTCTATAGAACCCTGTCAGAAGCGTCTGCCTTCAGTGAGCAAAAATCCCACTTATGTTCCCTGCGAGGGAGGATGGCTCTGACAGTGGCATTGGTCATTTTCCATTTATTTAATTCTAAGTTGTGATTTTACTGATTTCCTGTGCACTTGTTCCCCTTCTCCCCATTCAAATATGCCCACAAGGATAAAACAAACATCCATATGAAATGGAAAGTCCACTGTTTACCATTTGCTAACAGATATGTGTATGTTCACTCTGATAAGCCAGGAACAAAAACATCTCATTCTCATCTACTGCCCCTTCTGGCATTCTGTTTGATTCTGGGTCTTTTTCGGGATTTTGCTCCTTATCCTGGAAGCTCACCACTGTCATGGAGGATGTACAGCACAGGATCCACATGGAAAAGGGTTTCTCTTTAGGGCTTCTCAACCTTTTGGGTGTCACAGAGTCCTCAGAATCATGTTTTTGACTGCTTAAAGCACCTAGCATTAAAAAGGGAATCAACAATAATGAAATGCATTTATCAAAATATTTTAAGTAAGAGTTAAGAACTCCTACATATAGGTGGTGATCATAGGATTAGAGGTTCATACTTGCAAAGGCCTAACCTAACCCTAACCCTAACCCTCCCAGGTCATCTACTCCAACCCCTTTATTTTACAGATGAAGAAACTGAAGCCCGAGGATGGTGAGTGGCTTCCCCAAGATCACACAGGTAGCAAGTATAAGAGACAAGATTTGAACCCAGTTCCTCTGATTCTTACCACTGTTGCATCACAGATGTTTCTATCTGAAAATAAAAAAAAAATCTTTGTGATGGCATCTAGCTCCCAGCATATGACAGGGATTAGAACTACAACCACTCCAAACAGATCGGTTTAACAACCCATGCTGAAAAAACACAAAAAGATTCTGAAATGCAGTTGGTTGGGCAGCCCAGTGCATTGGTCCATCAGTATATCTATCTTGGACAGATTCTACAGATGGCTAATGAGCTGGGCACAGAATTTCACAGGCAGAAGAAAACTATCTGGATTGTATTTAGGAGATTACAGTGTCATGCTGGTACCAAATCTCATCTTTTTAATTATAATATTCTTGTAGTACTACACAGAGAAATGTCTGCCTTAAAAAGAAAATGAACTGATCAAGTGGTAAATCTGAGGAATAGTTGAGGGAGAGCCCATCAGCTCTATTAGTAGCCTCATAATTAACAGAAATTTGAGGAAGGCCCCCAGCAGGCTGAGTGGACTCTCTGTGGCAACCTCCTTATGGGAAGATGTCAACCAGAGTTGCCTAGGATGAACAAGTATGAAAGCGTGAGCTTCTTCACTGAATGCATGAATGAAAAAAGCTTAGTATTTTCCCAGCACTGTGATAAATGATCAGGATTCAAACACAACAAGAGAAATGGTGCCTGCCCTCAAGGACCTTATGGTCTAATGGAGAAGACAGCACAGACAGGGAGAGGTGGTCAAGTAAGGGAGTTTGGGATGAGGAAATCATAGGGATGGTGCGTTGATATATAGGGCATTGCATCAACATGCTTTCTCCAGAAGCAATGGCTGAAATGATTTTGATGACTCTTGCCCAAAGCAAGAGATGAGAGAGGGAAGGAAGACTAATAGACAGATGGCAAGATAGCCTGAGGGAACAGCTGAGTGGGATATGATGATGAAGCAGGGTCTTCGGACTGTGATCTGGGACCAGGTAGATATTAGAGGGAATCTCCATATCAGTGAGATCACAGGACTGCTGGAATGTTAGGAGTGTTCCTCCAGTGAGCCTATATGGCTTGTAAGGCCACAGTCCCTGAGAATTAAAATTATAGTTCATTCAAAGAGAAATGTTGAGTATAAGTAAGTGGCAGGATATTACCAATGACGATTCACACTGCCATTTTTCTTACCCTGCTTTCTCCCTCTGAATCATTTCAGGGTAGTCTTCCCATTTATTTTCCATACTCTTCACATTTGCTATTTCTCACGGGGTGTTAATATTCTTTTATGTCCACTGATCACAGCTTTGGACACTCTAGTCATTTGGATGCAAAGGTTGTTTCCAGTTTTATGCTATCACAACTAAAAGTGCAAGAAAGATCTTTGCCAAAAATGGTGCCCTCCCCACCCCTGCCTTTGGTTAATATCCGTGTACAGTCCTCAGAGTAGAAATTTCATGGTTTTTATTATATAATGCCATGTGCTGTAATGCATGCCAGGGGCAGCTAGGTGGTATAGTGGATAGAGTGCTGGGCCTGGTGTCAGAAAGATCTGAATTCGAATCTGGTCTCAGACACTTGCTGGGTGACCAGAGAGAGTAGCCTCATCCTGCTTGACCCCAGAAGACAGAAGTTAAAACAATGAGGGAAAGTTATGGGAAGATAGCTTATAAGGCAGGACTCAACAGAAGGCAAATTTTACAATGTAATAGTCTCAAAATGAGCTGGGGTGCCTTCTGGGTAGGTATAGTGACTTCACTTTTGCTAGAACATTTCTAAACTGTTGAGTATCTGAAAGATGGCAACTCAAATGGTGAAGGTCCTTGGTTCATGCCATTTGAGGATCAGCTGAAGAAAGTGGGGGCATTTAGTCTGGAAGAAAGACGATTCATGTAGATAAATGAAAGCATGAAGCTGAGGAAGTCTGGTTTCACTTGACTCTGCCAAGTCAGAGCTTAAATATCTCGTCTCCTGGGGCTCAAAGTTACATCGAGTGTAGTCAGTCACTCAGCATGGCAACCCTGAATGAGAACATCCTTCTTGAAGAAGAACCAGGGTGCTGGCAGAGAGAGCATCAGGGGAAGAGGACCCCAGACCAGGAACTCTGCAAGAACGCTATTGAAATCCACTTATTAGGCTACCCATTTCCAAGGGGTAGCTCTGAAAGCAGAGTCTGATGAGAAAGGTAGCTCCCCAGTTCCCTGGTCACATTGCTGGATGAGAAAGGGAAGGATTGAAAAAGAATGGAGGTTTTCAGCATTAATCACTATCTAATGAGAACCCAGCCTGGGAGCTGCCAGATTTTATTGGCTACATTTACCTGGAACGCCATGTGCACCCTGACAGTGGGGAAAATTAACAGCTCGACTTGGCAAGACATTGATGGCCTAAACTGACTCTGACAGACGAAATTAAGAGAGATGGGGGCTGAATGTAAATAGGAACTTCATATTCTAGTCTTCATGCCTTTGAGAATGGCTGCTCACCACACTGCCTATGCAAATGTTTAAATAAATACAAATTAAGAAAGGGAAATTGGATTAGGGATGCTGATTTTAAGTCATAGAAATGAAGGAAATAAATTTCTAATATGTGTTACATCTCCATTCCTCACCAATTTTTTTAAATCAAATAAAATAAACAAAATAATGAAGAAAATCAATTGGTCCAAACCCAGCGAAAAGCAGAAGATAGATAATTTTTTTTAATAAAAGCAGCAGCATGATATGGTGAAGAATGCTTGATTGGGAGCAAGGGAGCTTGATTCGAATCTCATTTCTGTTCCTTACAACCTGACGTTGGGCCTTATTGATCTCCATAGGTCTCGGTTTCTACAACCCTCATCTCCATTGGGTCCTGGATGCTTCATGAGACCTTCCTCCTGACAATCTCCTTCTAAAGAAAAATTTTGAAATATAATGGACTATCCATAGTAAAACAAGACTAACAGTAACATTAGGAGCTTCACTAGGAACTATGAGGTGCCACCTTCCATGCCTTCCCATTAGCATTGCTGCTCCCTATGGCTCACTTCTAATTAGGCATATTCCTGCTAAAAAAAATAAATGTGCCTTGCATCTTGGATTATCATTAGAAATTACAGCTTCATTCAGGATGGCATCCATTTTTTTTCCTCTCTGGTACACAGTGATGGAAATCAAATTCTCCTTGCCTGAACTATCATGCACTCCTCCCACCAGGAAAGAATTCTGGAGGAATTACCATAACCTACTTGCTCTCAATCCAGTTCATTGAGTGGGCAAAAAGTTACAGACATCAGAAAGACAAGGTACATTGTGACTAGAGATCAGAAGATATTTTGTAATAATAAAGGTAGCTAGGCAGTACAATGGTTAAAGTGTTGGACCTGGAATCAGGAAGATCTGAGTTCAAATAGGACCTCAGATATTTACTATGTGACCCTGCTCAAGACATTTGGCCTCTTTTTGCCTATATTTCCTGATCTGTAAATGGGGATAATGATAAGTCCTAACTCCCAGAATTATTGTGAGAATAAAATGAAATAGTATTTGAAAGGCACTTTGCAAACCTTAGAGAACCATATAAATGTGAGCTATGATATAATAATCATAGTTATGATTAAATAATTATTAATAATTAACTAATAATTCTGAGAAATAATTAAATTATAATGAGTATAATCATAGCTCTAATTTATATAGCAGTTTAATGTTTGGAAAGCTTTACAAACAATTATCTCATTTGCAGTCATTCATACCTTCCCTCTTCTAATCCTATTTGCCAATTTCCTTTCCCTCCCTCCCATGCTAGAGTCCAAATCTCTTCTACTGAACTCTTCTGTCCTCTAATTAGAGAAAAGATGGAAAAGAAAACAAGAACCATCTATACACATTCAGCATTGAATCTTAGATAGAGCTAGAAGTAATCTTAGAAGTCATTTAGTTCAATCCATTTATTTTACAGATGAAAAAATGGAGATATAGAGGGGTTAATGACTTGACCAAAGTGAAGTGAACTTTAAAACTACTCCACCCTACTCAGACCATACTTTAGGGGAAGATAAAGTTGTAATCTCCTGATTGTAACAATGGAGATACTCGGTCTAACAGAATCAGGAATGTCTTGGGAACTGTATATTGCTCCACCCTACATAGTCTAATAAGGTCAGGAATATCTGCGCCCATACTTAAGGATTAAGTATCTAGGAGGATGGCCTTTGATAGACATGTGCAGAAACAGCTGACAGACCCCTGGGCTGTCCTAAATCAAGCTAAGCTACCATTGGTACAGATAAGATGCAGGAAAGTGACGTAAAACCATCTCTATAGGGCACGTCACTTCCTCTCTTTGCTCTCTTTCCCCGGAGAGGTGGATCTGGCTGGTGACTTCCTGTGAGCAGGCCTGGGCACCAGTTCAATCCTGGAACTAGAGCCTGTAGGAGCTCCCTCAGACAACTTCCTGGAGACGGTCACATGGTGAGTGATAAAACTGACTTCCCTTTTCCTTGGCTCTCAAGGGAGGCCCCTTAGCCAAGGCCTTTAACTCCTGCCTGGCGCAGCCTGAGCCAGAGCAGTTTTAATTAACTCTTTCCCTCTCTCTCTCTTTCTTAAATTCTGTCCTCTATATTAATTAAAATCACCATAATTTCCAGCTGACTTGGGTATTTTATTATTTGGGATATCCCATGGTGACCAATAATTAAATATCATTTAGGTCACAATACTAAAATTATCCTTATAGTCACACTAGGAGTAAGTGGCAGTGATAGGGTTTAGATCTATGTCCCCTGCTTCTAAGTCCAGTCTGTGCCCTTTCCATTACACTAGGCTGATCACTTTTATAGGACACAATAAAAATGGCTCCTCCAAAAATCATTACTCCCAAGAAGATGGCCTCAGTCATTGAGACTTCATCAGGAATTATTTTCCCTTAACACCTGTCAGTCTGCATGTCCATAGTCTTTCAAAGCAAGTGCTTTCAAGTCACTGACCTTTAGGTTCAAGGTTATTTAGCCAAATGTGATGACTCATAGTTTCTTCTGTGGATTAAGAGCCATTAGCCTTCCTTCTCTGGGAGAGACTCTCTAGTGACAACTTAACACTGAAAAACTTAAAGCCTATCAGGTGACCCTATGTAGTGATGTTATCTCCAGAGGACATAGGTGTTATAGCTATGAGTTGCTGTATATAGTTATATGTGCCTTTGCATCATGTATCCCCTAAAGTTGTGCTTTCTCTATGTGTATCTTAGATGCATAAACTCCCATGATGTGTCCCTTCATGCAAGTTTCTTGGCTACTGCGAAGATTAAAACTAAATCTCCCCTGATTATAACAATGAAAATACTTAACTCTCCTCAATTGTAAAGATTAAATTGTAATCCCTGCCTATTTTTAGAACACATTCCTTAAAGTTGAGTAGGAGATCTGCCTACTTTGTAACAGTTAAAAGAGTGGTTGCTATAAACTGTCATGGACAAAGGAGTGGAGGTTATAAACTGTGACCATGAAAATATGGTTTCAAGACAATGTCTTGAGTTAAATAAATAATAAAGTGGTCACCATGGGAAAATTCCCAAATATTAAATATACCCAAGTCAGCTGGGTTTTATGGAGATTTTAATTAATACAAATAAGGAATTAAGTAAAAGGAGAGAGAGAATAAGAGGAAATAATGAGAAAAGGGCTAGGCCAGCCTAGGCTTAAGCCTTAAGAGAGAGATCAGTCAGTCTTTAATCCACTCACCACAAGATTTGTCCCAAGCAAGATTCTAGTGTTCAGAGAGACCCTCCAGTTCAGCTCCTGAGCTCCACTTCAGTTTTCAAGGCTGAATTCTCTTCAGAGGCCTTCTGGCCTCCTTTTAAAGAGAATTTCCTACTATGTCACCTCCCCTAAGTTTTCACATCTACCAATCACTGTAGACATTTTCACAGGAGTGACCATTCTTAATTCACACCTTCTTTAGTTCTCAACTTCTCTGGGTAGACTAAAACTTCTGAGTAAGTTCACACCTCTTTGCCCTTTGCAAGTTTGCAAGTTGCCTGACCTTTATAGGTACTTAGCACCTTTTTGTATTAGATCTAAAAATAGACTTAGCTTAAGGCTTTTGCCTCACTATAAGTATGAGTTAAGTACTTTTTCATTGTTCAGTAAGGAGTTTTACAACTTTATCTTCCCCTAAAAGCATGCTTAAGTATGGGTGGAGTAATGTTAGAGTTCTCACATTCCTGATCAAGTACCTTCATTGTTTAAAATGGGGAATGGTCTTAACCAGATGTTCTAAGGTAGAGTCTGAGAATTTTTAACATTCACAAGTCTGAGAAATTTTAAGATTCACAAATTTTAGACTTAATCCTCAAAAGTGTAAATATCCTACTTAAAGTTAAGTATGGAGATCTATCCATTTTTAGATCTAATCACCCAAAGTGTAAACATTCCATTTAATCATTAAGTGGGAGGTCTGTGACCCACATGTGCGAATAGTGGATGACGAATTGGATCAAATGACTGCTTCTGGGCAGTCCTAGAGCTGAGTGTCAACTGTGATTAATAGATGTAAAATTAGGAGAAGGCACTGGAAGTGACACAAGAGAAAATGCCTTTAAAAGAAATAGTGCTACACAGAGTTTTTGACTCTTGGAGTGGAGTTCGACTTGGACTTCCACTTCTGCTGGAGTTAAATTCTTCATTCTTTGATCTGCTGACTAGACCTGAGACCCTGTTACTGTTCTATTGACACATGGTGAGTGAAATGAGCTGACTCTTTCCTGAATATTTTCTGAAGAGACTTCCCCAGGTCCTCGGTTTTGCCAAGGCTAGCTAAGGACCAACTCTCTCTGCCCTGGGTTTGAGCCAAGGGCTGAAAGTAAATTACTTAATGCATAGGCTAAATATCTTACCTTATCCTCTCTCTGATTTTCTTACTTCACTCTTCTAAGTTTTGTAAATAAGTTATAAATAAATCTCTTTGGAATTAACTAAATTCCTGGTGACCACACTCTTAAATAACCCAGCCCAACCTTTTTAAAATTAAACCCCTTTCCTCCTTACACTACCCATGTTCCCTACATATGTGAGCACTATGAGACTTTCCTCATGAGGCATATTCTATGCCTATGATCCTTCTTACATTGCTGGTATGGAAGAGCATGTCTCCACATGTACATGGGGGTACATGTGCATAAATTTTTTTAACATTTTATTTACTGTGCCATTTGATCAAATGTCTTATATTTTAATTAACATGTACTAGTTCTATTTGAAGTGAGAATTCACCTGCAGAGAGCTTTAAGCCTGAGATGACTGTTTTCGGGTACTTCTGAAAGGGAAGAGAGATCTGGCAGTTTCTGTACAGGTATGAATTGAACCATACAGGCTCTTACTAGGGTTCTTTCAACTCTAAGATTCTCTGATATGTTACTCTGTCAAAATTGGGAGACACATAAGCATAAATGAAGTTTCATCTATTTCAAGGGATTTCAATGATCTGCCAGTCACTCTTAAGCAGATTAATGTGGTCCTATAAGGAAGAAAGTCATTTCCAGGTTTCTTTAAAGGCAAATGCTATTCTGCTCTGGCTGTGATACAAAATTCAAATTTTGTATCTTCAAATTTTGTCCAAACCAAACTGAAGGATGTCATACTCCCTTGCTGATGTCTCAAGATATTTTTCTCCAAGTCACCCAGTGACCTTATGTGGTAGCAATTCAATAACAATGTGTTAGCCTTGACCTACAGGGTGTTGGGAGAACAAATGGATCAAAAAAGAAAGGATGCTCTCCTGGTGAAAGCTAAGCTATAGTTAGGATATTGTAAGGAGGTGTTACCCTTTAGAGCACCTATAGAGACATAGAATACTCCTCTGGTCATTCTCCTAGGTTCAGTAAGAATTTAGGGTTTTATTTTCACCTCTAGATTTTTAATGATTTGAAAACTGCTTTCTTTTCTACCTCAGTTTCCTTTAAAGACTCAGGATAGCTCATCTTCTGAATCCTTAAATAGGGAAATGTCACAGAGGAAAACTTCCAACCTCTCTTCTCATTTGGGACTCTGACCACTTCCTTCAAGCAAATTGAAGATGGAATTTTGCTTGCTTATGATTTTCTTTTTCAATATCTCTTGACTCTCCATTAATGATCAAAGATTTTTTAACACATTCCCCTTCTGGCTCCAGCACAGGATCCTGTGGTGAGTGCCTAATGCTGAATTTGGTGCAAACTGATTATTTCCATGGCAACCAAACACAGCCAATCCTCCCAGACTGGGTGAGTACAGCAGTTATAAAGGGGAAAAGAATTCAGGTGATGAGAGACACAAACTTCTATCAAACATAAATACCCTTACCTACAATGGGGCAAATCACCCTGTGAAGGAAAATGATTTTGTATGCCTGCTCCTTTTATTGGCTCTGAGACCATCTCTCACTCCTACTGCAAACCCAGACTTGAATAAGTCATTTAAAGGGACACTTTCTATTTTCCCTTTTCTTTTTGGGTGGATTTTTGTTATCATTTTATACACTTGCTGCTCATAAAGCAATCTGAACGATGTCATCTTGATCACCTTGTTTTCCGTTGATTTTCCCTTTACCTCCCTTTCCTACCTCACAGAATAGACCAGGAGAGCAAACCCAAGAACTTCAGGCTACTCTTCTGCCCCATCACTATTCTTGTTTCTGGAATAGTAGCCAAGCAAAGTAGGGACACACTGTGAACTGCCACTGGTGCCATAATTAAAGGGAAATAATATGTTCATTAGTTAGAGGTGACTCATAATGAAGCCCACTGACTCATTTCAAGCTAAGACTGGCTTTCCTGACCCATGTGAGATACTTTCATCTTTGACTTCTGAAATGGTGATGATTAAGGAGATTGAAAAGCTTTCTAAGGAATAAAGGTTCTAAGCCTTTGTCTTTGCCCTAGGCTTGCTGTCCTTGGTGCTGATCAACAGCAAAAACTTCAATTAGGGTCAGCTAGGTTAGGACCATCATCCATGTGATTGATTACTTGCTATGGAAATAGACAAGCCAATAGCACCCAGCTATTCCATTATCCTCTTTAGAAGGTGATGATTCTTGGCTGAATCATTGTGTTGGAGATTAAAGGCTTGTGCGTGTTGCCTGGAAAAGGTACTTTAAAACCTGGTACAGGATCATATTCCTTAGCTCACTGATTATCACTCAGTCATAGTAAGCATCTATTTCTTACCACTCACTTTAATTCAATACAGGCGGCCTTTATTAATCATCTACTATATGTGTGACCTTCTGCTAGGCGCTAGACCATAAAACAGTTTCTGCCCACAAGGAGCTTGCATTCAGTTTGTTACCATTCATCAAGTAGTTACTAAGTACCTACTAGGAGCTAGGCACCTTACTAAATGCCGTATATACAAAAACAAAAAGGAAACCATGCTTGTTTGTAGACATGTCATGTAGAATGAGTCTATGTATGCAACCAGAAACTCAATGCTTTTCTCAGTATGGAGATGGCAACCTTGTTTTCCCCCAGATTCTCATGAGGACTTGGTGATTGTTTGCTGACAGTAATCAGCATTTCATGGTATTGCTGGTTTTGGTTGAATGCCCACAAATTCCCCATGTGTAACCATGCTTGGGTTCAGAGTAAGATTATTGCTACTAATTCTAAGTTCCTTTGAAGAGGAAGTCCCATACAAGGTAACAGACCTCAACAGTAATGACACAGTGAGTCACATTGGTAGGGAGAAAGAACATGCCAAGCTAAATGGGCGGGGGGGGGGGGGAGCTATTTATGCCACATGCCTTTTCATCTCACCTCAGGTTAGTTCAGCATACTCTGGTGAATATCTCATACATTTGTGCACTCCCACATCCCATCTTTTGGACACCCAAAGTCAAATTCATACTTCCAAATTCCTTTTGGAATCTAAGACTTTCCATCATATCTCTAGTTAGAGGTGAAAACTAAAGCTCTCCACTTGCCATTTAGAGATATGACACATTCCCAACACCTTGAAAAGGTAGAGTAAGGTTGGAAGACTGAGAAATACATAACATTTATATGGCATCTTAAGGCTTGCAAAGGACTTTTTCACATTTTATCTAAATTGATCCTAGCCATAACCCTGTTAGGCAAGAGCTACTACTATACCCATTGTCAACTGTGCTTTTTGGAAACCCCAAGTTTGCCCCTGTCCCTTAAGAAAAGTTCTCAAAGGACAGTGGAAAATTGGGGGTTCCAAAAACACAGTTTACACAATTTATACAGTTGAGGAAACTAAGGTAAACATGGATTAAATGACTTGCCCAGGGTCACATTGCTTGGTAGCATCAGAAGTAGAATTTGAACCCAGATCTGCCTGACTCCAAGTCCAGCACTCTGTCCACTGTGCCAGCTAGCTGCTACTTTCCCTGCAAGTATATGCCATCTCACTGTCATCGAGAGTCCCTATCTGACCCCCCACCCCTACACATTTCCCTGGTTATTACCACTTCTGCTTAGCTATTGACAGGACACACAAACCCCTCTTTATAGATAAAATCCACCAGGACTCACTGGTAAATTCTTCTCTTAAGAAACAAATTTAGACTCCAATGGTTCCCATGGATTTCCATTCTTGCTTTTCTAATTGTAACCCTAGCACTAAGAGCTGTGTTTGGCACACACTAAGCACTTGATAAATGCTTCATCTATCCATTCAGTCACAAAGATTTCATTAAGAAGTCTTAGCACTCCATAGACCCTAAGGTGAGTCATAATGTAGTTGTAAATTATGGGGAAAGGATGGGCCAGGAAGTCTGGAATATTTACAAGGAGGGCTTTACTATGACAACTAATGTTGAAGAAAACTTTCCATAAAATATCCCTAAATATATTAAGAAACCTCCTTATTTGTTCAAATTCCTCCTGTCCTTCCAATTCCACCTCCTATAGGGCTTTCCCTAAACATCTGTGATTATAAGGGTGGCTTCTTGCTTCTATTATTCCTTCAGTCTGTATATATGAGTGTTGTTTGGCCTCTCAAGCCGCCCTGATTTGGGTTGGAATAAGTATTATATGAGAAATAGTTATGACTTTCTCAGCATAAATTCAACCCTTACTGTAACATTAACCTCTTACTACAAGGTAATGGTACCAAATGCTGTTGCAGTTCATCTGGGGAAAGGATGGGTAGATACATACACACATGTCTTAGATGAAATTTAGTAGAGATAAATGTAAAACCTTATGTTTGTTTTTTTGTCTTGAGCTCAAGAAATCAACTATACCAGAACAATATAAGGAAGGGGACATGGTTAGACAGCAGCCAATCTGAAAATGACTTCTAGTTTTAATTTAGCAAGCTCAATATAATTCAGTAGTGTTCCATGACTACCAAAAAAAGCTAATATGATCTTAGGTTTCATTCAATGAGGCCTAGAGTCTAGGACTCAGGATTTGGTAGTCCCATTGTACTCTACTCTAGTCAGACACCATCTTAAATATTGTGCTAAGTTCCAAGTGGCACCAGTTAGGAAGGATTTCAAGTTAGAAAATATCCAGAGAAAGGTGACCAATATGTTGAAGAGCCAGTGTCCTTGTGGACCATCATGGGTATTCAGGACCATGGACAGATATAGCTATACTCTAACAGACGATTACTTGAGTCATCTTATGCCCTATATATATATGAAAATCCCTAATTCACTTAGTAGCTATTGTCACCATATGAGGACTCCTTTGCTTCCTGTTTCTTCCCACTATTCTGTTTGAATCAAAATCTCTGCAGAGGATTGAAAACCTTACCAGTTTAAGAGGGTGAGATGCTATTTCTCAGTCGTGTCTGACTCTTTTACTCTATTTGGGGTTTTCTTGGCAGATACTGGAGTGGTTTTCTATTTCCTTTTCCATCTTATTTTAAAGAAGAAGAAACTGAAGCAAACAGGGCTAAGTGACCTTCCCAGGATTACATAGTGAGCAAGTGTCTGAGGCCAGATCTGAACTCACAAAGAGAAGTCTTCCTTATTCCAGGTCTTGCCCTTTATTTACTGTGACACCTAACTGCCCTAAGTGGGTTAGATGCAAGTATAATAAAATGCAATCTATGAACATGTTTACCTCAGATGCTGCAAAAACTCCAATTCCCCAGTCCCCCATGGTGAAAGCTTTTCTCTCCCTGGCACCTCCTACAGGGTGAAAGAGACCAAGAGTTCAAGTGCTCAATATAAACCTCCTGATTCCTACCAGGTGCAGTGAGGGCTGGTGTTGGTCACTCACTATAATCAGCACTGGCAGGAAAGTGCATTTCTACACCTGATTCAAATGGTTGCAGGAAACTTGATCACTACTGGCACCACTCCCAACACTGGTTCTTTGCTGTGTTTGCTCATCTATTTGACTAGAGAGAAATGTGCTCATCTTTCTGCAACTACCACTTGAACCCAACTCACCCCTACTTGACCCCCTGGTCTGGACAGATCTGCTCATTGCCCTTCCCTGACTCTGGAGAAAAGAATAGGAACAAGGAGATGATCTGCTTTTCTTCTCCTTCCTTCTTCCTCTTTATCTTTCCCTCTTCCTTTTGCTCCTCTCTTTTTCTCTCTCCTTCACCCTCAAAGTCTCCATATCATGTAATATCCAGGCACCTTTCCTTCTCCCCATGGGTACCTGAGAAGTCTCTCTTTGGACTTCTAGGCACTTGACTCTCTAGGCTATTTGGGATATGAATCCATGAGGGAAAAGTAGCAAATTTCCAAACACAAATCCTCTGCATCCCCTTTGACCAGGTGATAGTTATCTCCTTAAATTGGGCAGTTTCCCTGAGCAAATAGGCAGTTTTATGAACCACTAATAAAGATATTCCAAAGTCTTTCTATAAAAATGTCACAGGCATAAGGAAGCAACTCTCTCCATCTGTCTGGTTTCAGCTGATGCAAAGAATTCAGCTCCCCAGCTGTATTCTCCAAGATATGGAATAGCTCCTTTCCTGATGTACAATGACACTCCAGAGGTTGGCAGATGATTATGCCTCCTACTAACACAGTCGTTGAGCTTCCTTGACTAAATGGTGCCAATACATGGCACCACACTGAGCACAATAGTTTAAAAAGCTTAAATCAGGAACTCCAAGTAAACAGAATGCTAAATGACTCCCAGGAAAGACTAGTGCCCAGTCCTGACTTCGGTCAGACTAGAAAGCAGCTGCTCTGATATATGAGCTGACTTTTAAAAAGCTAAATGCTGAAACTCCCACATTCCAACCATTACTTTTAAAAGAATTCATATCATACAATATAGATAGAAAAATGTGCATGGTATTTGAGTTCAGTTCAACAAGAATGTACCCATGATATCCTAGGCATTTGGTATAGGATACTAGGAATACAGAGACAAAAATGAAAACAATCACTCACCTTGAGAGTAAGTTATAGAAACTGGGAGTGGTTTTCACAGAGCAAATTTTGGAGGGAGATATTCATTACTTTTATGTCCTATGTAAAAAGATCATTTCTCTCAGCTCCAGAGGGCTGGACAACTGTAGCAGGATTGCATAAAAGAGGCAGGAAGCCTTTCCTAACAATGAGAGCAATCCCACAGGGAAGTGGGATTCTTCCTCTGGAATCAGGTAGTGAGCTCCCTCTAAGAGACCCTTCAGGTGTTGGTGCTGGCTGATCAGAGAGGAGATCCTTACTCAAGCAAAAGTTGGGCTAATTAATTTCTGAGTTTCCTCCAGTTCTGAATGAGATTGATAAAATGAGAAGCACACATGGAGAGTCCCATTCTGTCCAGATTATTGAAATTCAAAAGCCAAAGGACCATGGGTACTCTTTATCATTTGTCCCCTGAAAAATAGTCTGAGTTTTGTTGGCAGAATAGACTAAAAAGCCTAGCAAGTGATAGTAATAATAGCTAGTATTTGCATAATACTTTAGGGTTTGAAAAAACACTTTACATATTATCTCCAAATTCTACATTCTATCAACCATATCACTAAGCTGCCTCTCCCAACAGTAGTTATTTTCTTTTTTTCTCCCACCTTAGGCTCTGATAAAAAAAAATGGCCTAGGGGCAACTAGGTGACTCAGTGAATTTAGAGCCAAGCCTAGAGATGGGAAGTCCTGGATTCAAATCTAGCCTCAGATACTTCCTAACTGTGTGACCCTGGGTAAGTCATCTAACCCCCATTGCCTAGCCCTTGCTACTCTTCTACTTGTAACCAATATACTTGATTCTAAGATGGAAGCTAAAGGTTTCAAAAACAAAACAAAACAGAAAACCCAAGTGGCCTTCAGGAAGGCTCAGAGGGGTTTGTTCAGGTTTGTTCAGCTGAAGTCCATTAGCATTTTGAGAGGGAAAAAGAGCTTCACTGGGAAGAAACCATAGATGCTCAGAAATACAGATGCAAACATTTTACCAGGAGTTTCCTCTGGACTTTGCCAAAGGGGCATAGAATTTCTGGTGGCAGAAGATCAGAAAACCATTTAGATTTGCTTTTGTAATGTTTAGATCTTTCAGAGAATCAGAAAATCTCAGGAGGTTCCTGATTAAATTCTAACCAGAACTAACATCCCAACGTATCTGACAAGTCATCATGAAGCCTTTGCTTGAAAAAGCTTCACTATAGAGGAGTACCTCCCAAAGTAGTTCATTCAGCACCTGGACAGCTCTCATTGTTTGAAAGTTTTCCCAGATATCTGAATTTGCCTCTTCACAACTTCTACTATTGTTATCAGTTCTGCCCTCTAGGGCCATGCAGAACAAGTCTAATCCTTCCTCCAAGTGACAGCCTTTCAAACCTAGGTCTCCTGACCCCAAGAGGAGCTGGGAAATTTTCCGATTTATCTATTCTTCCCTGCTGTTCAGTACCCATACCTACGTCTCACTCCCTAACTAAAATAAATATCTTCATTTAGGGAGGCTGAAATAGGGGACGTCTAAGGTATTTTGAAGTCCTAAATCTTATGATCTGGTGATATTTCAGCCTGGTGTAAACCACCAGCTGTCATGGGCATATGTTAGTTACCTTGTTTAGAAGAAAGCAATTAATGTTTGGGATGTAACAGGAATCCTGTTGGTCTGCAATGTGGAGTAAATAATAGGAAAAAATATTGTTAACACTATAGGTCCATATCACTTACTTTGCTTAATTATGCTATTAGGAACTTGAAAGGAAGATTTTGCTTTAATAAAAAGTAATCAGCTGTATAAGGCAGTATAATATAGGAGAACAATTACTGGCTACTGTAGAGTTAGACTATGGAGTTCAAATTCTGTATCTTACTTTACCTGTGTGACCTTGAGCAAGCTACTTCATCTGTATTTCTTCATTTATTTTTTTTTAAGACCCTTGCCTTCTACCTTGGAATTAATACGACATATTGGATCCAAGGCATAAAAGCAGTAAAGGTGAGGCAGTTGGAGTTAGGACATGTCTGAGGCCATATTTGAATCCAGGATCTCCTGTCTCTAGCCCTTGTGAACCTTAAAAAATTCTCAGACACTACTTCATAAGGTTAGGATTGTGAACCTTAAAATTTCCCCATTGGGACCATTCCCCATTTGGGCAGTGAAGCTACTTAGATCAGGAATGTGAGAACTCTACTTAGATCAGAAATGTGAAGACCTCTACTCCACCTGTACGTAAGCCTGCTTTAGGGGAGAAAACTCCTTGCTGAACAATGAAAAGATACTTAACCCCATACTTATAGTAGGACAAAAGTTCTTAAGCTATGCCTATTTTGGGTTTATTGAATAACTGGGACAAAAGGGTGCTAAGTACCTATAAAGGTCAGACAACTTGTGAACTTACAAGGAGAGAAGAGGTGAAAACTTACTCAGAGATTCTAGTCTACTCAGGTGTGAATTACTCAAAGGATTAGTCTACTCAAGTGTGAACTAAAAATGGTCTGTCCTTTGAAAAACGTCTACTGTTATTGGTAGATGGGAGAACTTAGGGGAGGTGACATAGGAGAAAATTCCCTATATAAGGACATGAGAAATATGAGAAACGAAACAGTCTCTAAGGAGGCTGTTGGAAAAGACAGTCTCTAAGGAGGCTGTTGAGAGAGAGCTCTGGAAACAGGCTCTTGGGACAGTCTCTGACTGGAACTCCCTTTGAGGAGGACTCTGGCTGGAACTCCCTCTGAGGAGACTCTGTCTCTCTCAGGTCTCCCTCGGGACAGTCAGCTGGGAAAGGCTGCCTTGAAGGGTCTCTCTCAGGACTCTCTCAGGGACATTCAGATTCACATTCAGATTCAGATTGAGGATTGAGCTGGTGGAGGCAGCTGAGATGATGCTGGCCTGGTGTCACTAGAATCCTTGCTTGGACAGATCTTGTGGTGAGTGATTAAGGACTGACTGATCTCTCTCTTAAGACTCAGGTTTAGGCCATGTTGGCTTAAGGCCCTTCATACTTATTCCTTTCTTACTCTTTCTCTCTTTCTTTAATTCCTCATTTGTATTAATTAAAATCTCTATAAAACCCAGCTGACTTGGGTATATTTTTCATAATTGGGAATATTTCCCTGGCGACCACCTTATATTTGATTTAAAAACAAAACACTGTAGTGAAAACATATTTCCTGCGGTCACAACTTACTCATCCACTCTTATATCTACTACAATTTAAGTCTTCCACTATTTTAACTGCCACAGTTTATGGCCTCAACCGTTTTAACTATAACACCCTGGCTCTCAATCCACTAAGTCACCTGGCTGTTCCTGTATTTCTTTGTTTCTAAATGAGAATCCTTCTAGATCTATGATGCCATGTTTATTAACATTGCTTTCCAAAATACGGGACTTTTTCTTTGGGTAAAGATCTTGTACCACTCTTCTGTCTTCACTTGCTTCTTTGCTTTTTCTCATGCATTAAATACAAGTGCCCCATCCCCATGTTTTCCTCTTTGTCTTCTCTCCTCTCAACATTAATTCCCTTAGAAATCTCATTCATGCTCATAGCTAGACTTAACACCTCTCTGGAAATTATCCGAAACTGTGTCTCTATCCTAAGATCCTTCTCTGAGTCAAAATCTTATATTTCAAACTATGTGCTGGATATCTTCATTAGTCTATTCTATTAATGCTTCAAACTTCAAAAAAAGTGTTTCCAAAATAGAATGCCTCATTCCCATTCACCCCCTAAAAAACCTGCTCTTCCCATAACTCCTCTACTTTTCTTGATGGCCCCATTCTAAGCTCAGGTTTGTCAACTCAGATTCATTTCTCCCATCCCTCCCTCACATCCAATAAATACCAAGACATATTGATACTACTCTTATTGCATCTCTTCCTTCTTTTCCTTGTTCAGCAACTACCCAGCAAGTGAACAAACATTTATTAAATGTTTACTATATCTAGCAACCATGGAACACTCCATTTCCCTTCTCTGCAATTTTGCCCAGGCTCTGCCCAATTCCTGGAATACCCTTCCTCTCCACCTCCTCTTAGAATCTCCAGTTTCCTTCTAGTTTCAGCTTAGGTATCACTGACTCTCCCAATTATTATTATTATTAATAATTACATTTCCTAATACCTGAGGCCTTTCCTAATTCCTCACACTCAGTTACTAGTGACCTCCATCTCCACAGTTATCCTGGGCATAATTTGCATATTTTGGATCTACTTATACATAATTTCCTTTGGAAGAATATTATCTCCTTGAGGGTAGGAACTCTTTTTGAATTCTCAGCATCTAGAACTATGAGTAAAAGTATTTAGTAGGAACTTAATAAATGTTTGATTGATGAATTCAGGATCATATGTCATCTCACCTAGATCATATTGTAATAGCCTTCCCAGTGGCTCTTATTACCTCCAGTCTATCCTTCTTGTCATCTATCCTTTATACTGATACCCAGGTATTCATCCTCTACACTGCCCTGAGATTACTAATGTATTTTAGTATAAAACCCAAGATTTTTTATTTTTTGTTTGAGAAAGATCTTCAAGGAAGAAGCTTGTTAACTCCTAAATCCAGAGAATGAACTGTTGCAGAAAGATGCCAGAAAACCTACATCAAGAAGATCAAGAATGAACTTTGGATGTGATTGATTGAACTGAAGTTTGATTGAACATTTATTTGTAAATGTACACTTTTATGCCAAGGGGACTGCCCCTAATTTGGCTTTCTGTCAATGAGCCTAGCAAAACATTGGTTTTGCTTTCTTTCTTTTCTATTCTTCCCTCACTACTATAATTTCTTCTTAGAAAATTGAATATTGTATACATCTGTAGTTAGAAGTGCTTTAGGACTACCAGATGATTATGTTAAATGATCAATGGGGAGACTAGTCTCCCAATGATAATCAGGGGGGATTGTGAATCTTAAAACTACGCAGACTCTACTTTAGAAGGTTTGATTAAGCTATTTCCAATTTTTAACAATGGAGGTACTTGATCAGGAATGTATTGGGAACTTTTTAAATTACTCCACCCTACTCAAACAGTGCCTTAGGGGAAGATAAAGTTGCAAAAGCCTGATTGAACAATGAAAAGTCCCTAACTCATACTTATAGTAAAGCTAGAACCTTAAGCTAGGTGGTCTAGTTTTAGATCTAATACAAAAGGGTGCTAAGACCTATAAAGGTTAAATTAATCACTAAAAGGTCAAGCAACTTACAAAAGGCAAGCTTAACAAAAGAGATGTGAAGTACTCAGAGGATTTTATCTAACCAGAGAAGGTGAGAACCACAGAAGATGAGAACTAAGAATGGGCAGTCCTAGGGGAAAGCGTCCACTGTGATTGGTAGACATGAAAATTTAGGGGAGGTGACATAAGAGAAAATTTCTTTAAAAGGAAGGGGTAAAAGGTAATTTAGTAGTTGGAGTTTGGAGTTGAAGTGAGGGATCTTTTGAATTGAGTTCACAATTGAATTCAGTTTGGAGAGGATTTCAGTATGGAATGAAAGAACCCAGCTTGGAGAAGATCTTGTGGTGAGTGATAAAGACTGACTCACTCTCCCTTAGGCTCAGGCTGAGGCCATTTTGGCCTAGGCCCTTGTCTACTGCTTGGCTATTCTCTCTTATTCTCTCTCTCTCTCTCTCTCTCTCTCTCTCTCTCTCTCTCTCTCTCCTTCCCTTAATTCCTTCATTTATATTAATTAAAATCTCCATAAATCCCCAGCTGACTTGGGAATTTTTCATATTTGGGAATTTCCCATGGTGACCACTTATTTTAGATATTAAGTCAAAACACTAAAAATTATTTTTACCAGTTTAGCCAAAACCTTTACAGTTTTGGCATTTATAGTTTTTAACATTCACACTATTCTACTCAAAAACATTCAGTGGCTCCTTAAGGCCTATTGCCCATTCTTAATAAGGCACTTCAAAACCTGGTTCCAACAGACGTATCCAACTTATCTCATTCTACTCCCCTTTGTAAATTTTTTCCCAAATAGGATTCACCTCCATTCCTACCTTCCTCCATCTTGTTCTTCCTCTCATCTTTGCATCTTTATTCACATTGACCCAATTCCTGAATAATCCCCTCTCCCTACTGTAATGATTATTCTTAGAACTGTAAAAATTGTCTTTGGGGATGGTATTTGAAGGTCTAGAGGAGCTAGATGAGGTTACAATTTGTGAGCAGATGATGTGTTGAAAGGTAGAAGTCTTGATGGAATGACTCCTACTCAGCTCTCTCATACCCTCTTCCTAGGCTGTGATATCAAGGGATGATTGATTATTCAGGAATCTGTGGTTCCCCTGTGGTAATAGGTGATTGGGGAGTTGAAGGGAAATTTCCCCTATCAGATGATGAAAGGGGTACCCCCAAATTCCTGTGCATGAACCAGCCAGGAAGACAAGCCTCCTCCAAGTCTGTTGACTTAGCTGGATAAGGGTCTTGATCAGCACTAGTAATGGCAGTTCACTACCTCAGTGAGTAACTCCCTCAAAGCTCCTTTAAATAACTCTCATGAAATAGCTGGCTGAGATCTGAATGGTTTAATGGATAATATTGGGTATTAGGAAACTAGGGAGTAGGATTGAGGGTATCGGGGTCCCTATTTTATAAGCCCCAAGAGGTCCTTGGTTCTGGCTGCTGCAAAGCAAGACCAGAATTTCACCACCCCCTTCCTGCTATCTCTCACACTAAATTTAATACTAGAGGGGTCTGGGAATAGGCAGGGCAGACGTGATAGACTGAGAGAGAGTTTATTTCTCTGACTGAGAATCTAAAACCCTCACAGGTCCAAAGAGACCTGACACTCTTGATAGATGCTATCCAAGGTAGTAAGATGTATAAACACTCTTCAGGAGAAGTCCTGGGTCTAGCAATTTGTAAAATCCTTTAGTAAGGCTCTTGGCAAATCTCTAGTAAGGTGAGACACTTCCACCCACCTTGAGATTCCAACACCAAAAGCCCAGAGTTCCTCTCAGAGCTTCCCCAGGTTAACCTTCTTCTCCCATGATCCTCTGTTACCAACGGTCATCCCCTGTCAGTCATCTCTTCTTCCATGTTCCATCTTTTCCTTTGCAATCTGCTCTTATACTACCTCTCTCAGTAGAAGTCCCTACTTCCTTTGAGGCCCAATTCATATGCCCCCTCTCTCATGTAACCTACTGCAATTTCTCCCTCAGATGAAAGTAATACCTCCCATCTCAAACTCCTCTCAGAATTTTGCTTGAGACTTTTTATTCTTCTTCTCTCACTCTCCCTTTCTGTTCTGCTCTGTTTATTAGAACCCTCAGTAAGCAGCTCCTTGACAAGCAAGCTACTCTTCCATCTCTCTTGGCATCCTTGGGGTCCTGTAAATACCAGATACCCAACAAATCTTCCTTGGACTGAATTTAGGTAGAAAGTGATTTTACAGCAACTTTTTTGGTGACATTATTGGGAACTAATAGGGCAACACACAAGGGCCTGGTAATGGTTTTAATTAGTTTTCTACTATTGTTTTTGGAATAGGGAAATGGGTTGTCCTTATTCTTGGCTGGATCTGAGATGACATTAGAAACTCCTTTTGTTATTGCAGATGGACATTTGCTGTTCACCTTAAAGGCTTAGAGGGTTTCATGGGGACTCTAAAAGTCTAAGAGACTTTCTCAGGGCCATAAAACCAGTAGGAAACAGAATGGGAAAGTTCTGTTCTTCCTGGATCCATGGCTAACTACCTATCAACCAAGTCACATTAACTTCTCCTCTGTCACTATTATTGACAGAGATGCTTCGGTTCTATATATGGATGCAAACTTACACCATCCAGGATTACCAAACAGATAAGGAAAGTAAATAGGGAGGCTATTCCTTCTCTTTCTCCTTTTTAAACTCCCTGCCAGGGTCAGTAATACCACTTTTCAACAAGAAGATTCATAGTAATTTAATATGAAACTCACAGTAGAAAAATGGCTGGGCAGCTCTGGATCCACAGTACCTACATGAGACTCTGGTGGCAACCTCAGCTTTTCAAGAATAAATGATATAACTATTTACTATGTGAAAATGTAATTCAGCATCTAAGCTCCCAGCAGTCAGTTTGGAGGGAAATTATTATCTCTAATGGAAAAGTAAGTGCTCCGAGGCAACAAAGATGAAATGTGTTTTAACATTGTAAGACCAATAAGTTTTGTGAAGCCATTTGCTTAAACAGGGACAGTGTCCACTGTATTCTATGCACCTGAGGGTTTAATACCACCTCTTGCATGAAATGTAAAACATGGAATGGGTTATTGTGATCACGCAGGGAAAGCATATGCATGCATGCAAGGGAAGACTGTTGCACTGTAAAGAATGATGAAAGGAATAGATTCAGAGAAAACTGGAAAGTCCTGCATGAACTAATGCAGAGTGAAGTAAGCAGAACCAGGAGAATTTCTACAGTGACTACAAAAAATGCAAAGTTTAAAAAAAAACTTGGAGCAACTTCAGAATGCTAATCAAAGGAGTACCATTTGAGCCTTCAGAAGAATGGAGATTAATCATGTCCCATGCTTGGCAGAGAACTGATGGACTAGGGCAGCAGTTCTCAACCTCTCGATTTGTAGCAATGAGCATACATAATGCATATCAGGTATTTACATTCTGAATCATAACTGTAGCAAAATTATAGTTTTGAAGTAGCCACCAAAATAATTTTTTGGTTTGGGGTCACTGCAACATGAGGAACTGTATTGAGGGGTCACGGAATCAGAAAGGTTGAGAACCACTGGACTAGAGGGACAGATTGAGGCATATCCCATGGGTTGATTTATTTCCATTTACTGGATTGATAACAAAATAAGGGTTCTATTGGCGGTTGGGGAAGGGGGGAGAAGTTAGTGGGTAGTGACAGAGATGTAGAACAAAAGAAAAGAAGAAAGAAGGAAACAGGGAGGACGAAAATAGAAAGAAAGGAACACAAATGAAATATTTTTAAATGTACAAGATAGAGGAGAAGGTAGTTCTGAAGTTCTGAAGAGAATACAAATAAGGAAGAAAGTCCAAATATATATATATATATATTTTTAATGCTCAAATTATACTTCCTGGGTCAGTCAACAATAATAAATTAAGGGCTTACTGTGAAATTTAAAAATACATTTTGACAACTATTTTAATATAATTGGGTTCTTTTATAACCCAATGGATTTTATCTTATGCATTTAGAAATATTATCTTGAGAAATGGTCCATAGGCTTTACCAGACTGACTACTAAAGTGTGTCAAGACATTAAAAAAGTAAAGAATCTCTTCTCCAAGATTATAAGTAGCAAAGACAGTGCCAGTTCTCATTGGTGAAAGAAGTTTCTTCAAATGAAGCCCTGGATTCCAAGGAAATCATATATCATATCTAAAAAAAAGGTCCAGCCATCATGCCCTATTTGACATGCTTAGGAGTCCAATGCTTTCACCTCCTACTTTTACCTCCAGTACTTGTGGAATATAATAATAATAGCACCACTAATAATAATATTAGTTGAAGACTTATAAAGTGTTTTCCAAATATTATCTCATTTTATCCTCACAATAACCCCAGGAGGGAAGTGCTAATATTATCCTGTGATATTGAAATCACTTTTAAAAGACTTATATATATATATATATATATATATATATTAATTTAAGATTGCCAAGGAATTCACTTATGTAATTACTAAGGGTAACACTCAAGTAAGCTGCCAAATTTTTTATGGCATTTTAATTACAAACAGGAGGAAGAAAGCATTAGAGGAAGAGAGAGAGAGAGAGAGAGAGAGAGAGAGAGAGAGAGAGAGAGAGAGAGAGAGAGAGAGAGAGAGAGAGAGAGAGAGAGAGAGAGAGAGGGAGAGAGAGAAGGATAAGGGAGAGAAGGAAAGAACTTTAACTCAGACCCACTCTGGCTCAGGCTGAGCCAAAGCAGGCTTTAAGGCCTGGGATAGCCAAGGCAAGGAAAGGGATCAGTCCTTATCACTCACATGACCAATCTGAAGGAAAGCAGTCTGTGGGGCTCCTCTAACTCCAAGCACCAGCCTCAAACTGACTCTAGCCCTCCTCCCAGGAAGTTCCAAGAACTCCAGAGGCTGTTCTCTACCTCACTTCCTGCATCTCACATGTGTCAACGATGGCTCTAGCTTCACTTAGAACTGCCCAGAGGTCTGCACATCTCTGTTGAAGGTCATATTCTCAAATAATTAAATCTTGAGTTTGCTGCAGCCCTTCCTAATCTTGTTACACTGAGTAGGGTGGAGATTGTGGTTTCCAAGACCTGATTCTGTTATTCCAAGTATCTCCATTGTTACTGATCAGGAAATAGCTAAATCCAATCTTCTAAAGAATTGTCTGAATAGGGTGGAATAGTTTTGAAATTCACAATCCCCATTTTTGCACACAAAGAAACTGAAGCAAACAAAGGTTTAGTGACAGCTGGTGTCTGAGAAAGAATTTGAACTCAGGTCTTCCTTGTTCTAAGTCCTATGCGCCATACATTGAACTCCTTTCTCCATGCACACACACACATGCACAAACACACACACACACACTCCATGTGCAATTTTGACTGCTGATAGAAAAATATTGATTTTAAACACTTCCAAGCTTCTATTTCCAGCCACAGGAGGCTATTTAAACACTTACAAATAACTTAAGTAAGAAAATATCCATTTAAGATAAAATTCCAAGTGGTTGATTTTTTTCTCATAAAGAGTAAATTATCCATGAAATTAATATTGGTGTACTAAGCTCCAATATATCTATAATGCTAGCAGATAGCAGTGAGGCAGAATAGCACAAAGTCATCAGCTTCACTCTCTCTTGCTGAGACATCCAAGTCCAGTGGCAAGGCAAAAGTCAGGATGACTGGTGATGGCCCAGCATGCAGTGGATCACCTTGGCATCTTCAATGTCTGACTAAGCTCTAACTGTTCCATAGTGCCTGCTTCAGTTACCTTTATGGATATTGGAACAAGTTATTTTCATCTGTCCCTTCCATTGGGGGCTTCACATGCTTGGTGTGAACATTTCCCCTAACTCAGTGATGGGCTTGAGACCTGTTTAGTTCATGCACCAAGGCAGTGGCACATGCTACAGCTTCTTGGAACCACAAGTGAGAGTTGGGTGACAGGTAGACACCAAAGGTGGCTGAGAAGCTCTAAAAAGGGCTCAAAGCCCTGATGCCAGAGGTGCTAGCCCTCCCCCAAATCCCATATACTCCCTAAATATCCCATGATGTCATTGGTCCTCTTTGAACAAAAGACAAACAATAATGTTAGCAAGTACATGTGACAGAGCTGGAAATTGTGAGATGTTCCTGACATTTGTTTTTTATAATAAATCCTCAATTTACAGACTTCCCATTACTTAATATATGAAGATATGGAAACAGATTCCTAGAAGTAAAAATAAGGTAAAGTGGTGCACACACACACACACACACACACACACGATCACCTATGGGCAGCATCCTTTCTCCACTAACTTACAGTCAGTGGAACAGAACAATCACAATGGCAAATGTCCTGGAGGGGGTGGCACTCACCCTATCCTTTGAAAGACACTAGCAGTCATATAAAAATGAAGAGGAAACCCATTCTCTGCAAGAGAGGCTGCCTTCTTGAAGGTATGGAAGGGAGATAGAAGGTGGTTTGTTGGAAACAAGTAGGTCATTTGGCTGGAAAATTGCATTATGGGAAGGGGATTGATGGTCAAGCAGAGTAAAAAGTCAGGTTAGAGCCAGATCATGAAAGATTTTAAAGGCCACATGGAAGAGTTTGCATTTTTATTTTAGAAACAATAGGGAGCCAAAGAAACTTCTTTAGCAAAGAAGTAACTTAGTCACCGGCATACTTCAGGAACATTGGTGTAGGATCATTTGGAGGATAAATTGGAGAGGGGAGAAACTAGAAAGGAAGGAAACAATGATCAGGTGGGAGAAGGTAACAAATACAGGCAGTCAATGTTGCTTCTTGCATATAATCATGTCCAGCCCTTAGAAGAATGTCTGAAGATATTATTGCAGAGCCTATAACTCTTCAGTTTTTACAAAAGAAGAGCACAAGAGACTTTTAAGTGATTAACTATATATTGGTTCTAAGGCAGAAAAGCAGTAAAAGCTAGGCAATGGGGGTTAAGTGACTTACCAGAGTCACACAACTAGGAAGTCTCTGAAGCCAGACTTGGACCCCGGACCTCCCATCTCTGGTCTGGCTCTCAAACCACTGAGCCACTTACCTGCCCCCCTCTTTATTAAAAATATCTTGACTTCTGATTTTACAAGAGTAAGGAAATTCCAATACAGATTGCATATCATCTGACTTTCAGTCTTAGAGAATTGTCTACAGTACTGAGATATTAAGAGACTAGCCAGGTGAGTAGGTGCCAGAAGTAGGATGTGAACTCAGTTTTAGTCTCAGAGAATTACCAGGGGAAACAGAGAGGCTAAGTGATTTTTTTCAGTCTTTATCAGAGGGAGGATTTGAATTCAGGTCTTGCTAGCTCCTATAGTGGTTTCTTATGCATTTAGACCACACTGCTTCTCACTAGTCTTATAATCCTATCAAAAAGGAGACCTAGGCAATCATTGAAGATTCCTGTATGGTCAACAATTTATTTTTCATTATGAATGTGCAAATTAGAAGTTCACATTCTGATGCATTAATCCACCTCTTATGTGTTTCATGATTGTGAATCAGTGTCCCAGACCATGGGCATTTTTATGTGGACCAATGCAATTCAGGTCCTCATCCTTCAAGAAAAAAGACCAAACATTGATGTTGACTCAACATTATCAAGCTATGATTCTATGACCACAAAAAATCTATTTAGCATAATAGAGACCTGGAAGAGCCTTCAGAGGATATTTAGTCCAACCTCTTCATTTGACAGAAAAGGAAACTATAGTTCATGGATATGAAGTGACTTGTCCAAGGTAACATAGGTACAGAATCAGAATTTGAACCCAGGTCCTCTGATCTCAAAGCTGGTCCTCTTTCCACTGTTCTCCACATTTTTTGTTGACTGCAGTCATCTCTTTTCTTAGAATGTAAGGTTGATCTATATAGGGAGATACCATTTCCAAAATGGTCCATTCCTCACAAAACATTTCAGTTCTGTGATGAATGATAGCATTTGAAAATATCACTCCAAATATGGTCTGACCTTGGGGAGCTGTCCAACTTCTTGGTCTCTCAAAATGATAAAGTAACTGGCATTGATGGAAGTGGTTTATCATGAGTTTTCTTCTTTGGAGACTAGGTTATTGAATGAAATTAAAACAGAATCAGCAGACCTCTAGTGGTTTCCTAGAGTCCCAGAATAAAATGGAAGGTTATGACAATTGTGCTTTTTGGGATCAAAGCCCCACTTGTCCACTTGTTTCAGAATAAGCCCAAACTCTCAGTCTGAGGTGTGGCAAATGAGATATTATGAAGGCAAAGTGCTTTGCAAGCCTTATAATGTCACATAAATGTGAGCAAGCATTGCAGTTAAAGGGATCTCTTTTTGCTGACAAAATAACAACTAAACCTAAAATACTCTAAGGTTAAATATACTGTTTAATTTGACCCTCACACAACCCTTTGAGGCAAGTGTTATTTTCAGTCCCATTTTTCAGTTAAGAAAACAGAGTCTGGGGAGTCTAAACGACTTGGAAGGACCCCTTGGCCAGGAATTGAGATGAGATATTTAAGTTATTTTGAGGAAGGAAAGAGAAAAGGACAGTTCATGTCATAATGCAGAATATCTTAGCCTTGTGGGCGGTTCTGGCCCATTTTGTTTGTCTGGTGAAGCCTTTGAACCCCTTCTCAGAGTAAAGTTTTAAAACGGATAAAGTAAAATACATGGGATTAAAAGAAAACCATATAGTTAAGAAAATACTTTTTAAACATTCAGTAACCCCAGATTAAGGACAACTGGATTAGAGTGTACCTTTTAAATTGAATAAATTAAAAAAAACTGAATAAGTTCCTTTTCCTATAGATATTAAGGGAATTTTTTGGAGAGGAAGAAAAGAAATTGTGGAAGAAAGTCCAGGCATATTTTATCCATGTAAGGAATACCTGGTATGGAAACCTTTTTTCACTGACAAATACTGGGAAATTACTGATCACTATTAATCCTACAATGTTTTCTGGAGTCAGGGAAAGATGAAATGCCTGAGGCCACACTGTCAGTAAATTTCAGAAATAAATCTCAACCCTAGGTCTTCTAATTCCAAGTCCAGCATTATAGCCACCACCATAACCAGGAGGAGATAGAGCTGTAACACAAGAGGTTAAAGCTTGACTTGTGACCATGGACCACAGAAGACAATCGGGAGTATAAGCTTCCAGGTTTTTCCCTGTAGATCAACAGAGCTTCTAGGTTACATAGGGCTAGAGGAAAATGTGCTGCTTGGCTTTACTGTGTTTGGTTAAATGTATGACTGGTTAACATTACCCTTCAGGTAGCCAAGATGTGGATGGAATGCCATTTGCCTACTTAAATGTGCTCTTTGCCACTCTCTTCCTTTACTCAATACTCTTTTGTTTCTTGTATTTATTTTTAAATTAATTAATTTGTTTCTTACATTAAAATTCCCAGGTATCTCCCTCCCCTCTCCCCTCTCCATCACCCTGACAATGGGTGAAATTGGGAACTATTGCCTAATTCATTAGGAAATAAGCCCCAATGAGAGATAAAATGAATTACAGATAGACTTAGGAAGGAATTCATTTTTTTAATAAAAAAAAGCATTCCAAGTGACTTCACATCAATCTAACATTCTAATTGACAGAGGAAAAAAGAATCATTTAGTTGTGACACTATCACTATAATTCTAAGTCACACAAAGAAAGAATATGCCATCCAAACCCCTCATTCACTCTATTCCTTTCTTTAATAATAGCCCCTGAGTTAATCACTGAATTATGGTGCTGTAGTCATGACTTCTGATGCACCCAGAAAAAACTTCTTCCAGAATATTGAATGCATGATGTTCAGTTGACAAACTAGCTTATTGTATGCACTTATTAAGAGGTACAAATCAGGAATCCTTGAACTGGTGAATGTGCAAAGAGCCCCCACGCTTCAGCCCAGATCCAGTGGAAAACAGGGCTCAGGGACTCTGGAGTATTCTCCCTGGGCCTCTTTCAGGTTCCCAATGGCAATTTGCTAGCTGGAATCTGGACAAGATCCATTGGCCCTTGTGCCATCCCTGCTGCAAGGTGGGATTCCAAACCACCTCATCTAGCCAGATCATCATTGAAATATGCTTTGTGCTGGCATGACCCTGATAATGCAGAGTCTTTCTGAGCCAAGCATCTGAGTGGTGACTCTCAATACCGGCCAGGTTTATTGTTCTTGTCAAATTCATTTTTCTGAGGGATGGTCAGAGGAAAGTCCAGTCATTGAGAGAATGAACTAGAATGATTGTTTGCCATCATCATAGGGCTATAGATTGAGGACTAGAAGGGATCTTAGGGATCATCAAGTCCAACCCCCTCATTTTACAGAGGAGGAAACTAAGGCCCACAAGGAGGTTAAATGACCTAATTTAGGAGCATGCAGATAGTAAATATCTAAGGCAAGATTTGAAATTACGTTTTCCTGATTCCCAGGACAGTGCTCTCCATCTAGAGCTGCCTAGAATGCCAAAAGCCCCAGATTCATGTTGCCAAGAGATGCATTAAGTCAAAGGCCCCTGTTACCAACTATATGTAATGACTGTCTTCCAAAAGTGAACTGCTGTGATTTTTTAAAACTTGATCTATGATTTCATCAGTGAACAGAGTTCCTAGTAAAGACAGACCCTCTACCAGAGCAGATCAGCCCCTGATCTGTGACTTAAGCTTTAAAAACTTTCCAGGATCACTAAGATGGAAAATGACTTGCCCATGGCCACATGGCCAACATGTTACCTCTAACTCTAATCCAAGGCCAGAACTCTGTCCATGTCTGATATAATTTCTTTACTTTTTAAAAATAATTTTGGGTGGACCTCGGACACTTCCTAGCTGTGTGACCCTGGGCAAGTCACTTAACCCCCATTGCCTAGCCCTTACCACTCTTCTGCCTTGGAACCAATACATAGTGCTGTTTCTTTTTTTTTTTTAATATATTTTATTTGATCATTTCCAAGCATTATTCGTTAAAGACATAGATCATTTTCTTTTCCTCCCCCCCCAACCCCCATAGCCGACGGGTAAGTCCACTAGGCATTAGATGTTTTCTTGATTTGAACCCATTGCTTTGTTGATAGTATTTGCATTAGAGTGTTCATTTAGAGTCTATCCTCTGTCATGTCCCCTCAACCTCTGTATTCAGGCAGTTGCTTTTTCTCGGTGTTTCCACTCCCATAGTTTATCCTTTGCTTATGAATGGTGTTTTTTTCTCCTGGGTCCCTGCAAGTTGTTCAGGGACATTACACCACCACCAATGGAGAAGTCCATTACGTTCGATGATACCACAGTGTGTTTGTCTCTGTGTACAATGTTCTCCTGGTTCTGCTCCTCTCGCTCTGCATCACTTCCTGGAGGTTGTTCCAGTCTCCATGGAACTTCTCCACTTTATTATTCCTTTTAGCACAATAGTACTCCATCACCAACATATACCACAGTTTGTTCAGCCATTCCCCAATTGATGGGCATCCCCTCATTTTCCAGTTTTGTGCCACCACAAAGAGCGCAGCTATGAATATTTTTGTACAAGTCTTTGTGTCCATTATCTCTTTGGGGTACAGACCCAGCAGTGCTATGGCTGGGTCAAAGGGTAAATATTCTTTTAGCACCCTTTGGGCATAGTTCCAAATTGCCCTCCAGAATGGTTGGATCAGTTCACAGCTCCACCAGCAATGAATCAATGTCCCTACTTTGCCACATCCCCTCCAGCATTCATTACTTTCCTTTGCTGTTATGTTAGCCAATCTGCTAGGTGTGAGGTGATACCTCAGAGTTGTTTTGATTTGCATCTCTCTGATTATAAGAGATGTAGAACACTTCTTCATGTGCTTGTTAATAGTTTTGATTTCTTTATCTGAGAACTGCCTATCCATTTCCCTTGCCCATTTATCAATTGGAGAATGGCTTGATTTTTTGTACAATTGATTTAGCTCTTTATAAATATGAGTAATTAAACCTTTGTCAGAGGTTTCTATGAAGATTTTTTCCCAATTTGTTGTTTCCCTTCTGATTTTAGTTATATTGGTTTTGTTTGTACAAAAGCTTTTTAGTTTGATGTAGTCAAAATTATTTATTTTACATTTTGTGATTCTTTCTATATCTTGCTTGGTTTTAAAGCCTTTCCCCTCCCAAAGGTCTGACATGTATACTATTCTGTGTTTACCCAATTTACTTATGGTTTCCTTCTTTATGTTTAAGTCACTCACCCATTTTGAATTTATCTTGGTGTAGGGTGTGAGGTGTTGATCTATTCCTAGTCTCTCCCACACTGTCTTCCAATTTTCCCAGCAGTTTTTATCGAATAGTGGATTTTTGTCCCAAAAGCTGGGATCTTTGGGTTTATCGTAAACTGTCTTGCTGAGGTCGCTTTCCCCCAGTCTATTCCACTGATCTTCCTTTCTGTTTCTTAGCCAGTACCAAATTGTTTTGATGACTGCTGCTTTGTAATATAGTTTTAGGTCAGGGACTGCAAGGCCCCCATCATATGTGTTTTTTTTCATTATTTCCCTGGATATCCTTGATCTTTTGTTCTTCCAAATGAACTTTGTTATGGTTTTTTCTAAATCAGTGAAGAAGTAATTTGGTAGTTCAATGGGTATGGCACTAAATAGATAAATAAGTTTGGGTAGGATGGTCATTTTTATTATATTGGCTCGTCCTATCCATGAGCAGTTAATGTTTTTCCATTTGTTGAAGTCTAGTTTTAGTTGTGTGGTGAGTGTTTTGTAGTTGTGTTCATATAGTTCCTGTGTTTGTCTTGGGAGGTAGATTCCTAGGTATTTTATTCTGTCTAAGGTGATTTTGAATGGGATTTCTCTTTCTAGTTCTTGCTGCTGAGCTGTGTTGGAGATATATAGAAAAGCTGATGATTTATGTGGGTTTATTTTGTATCCTGCAACTTTGCTAAAGTTGTTGATTATTTCAATTAGCTTTTTGGTTGAATCTCTAGGATTCTTTAAGTAGACCATCATGTCATCCGCAAAGAGTGATAACTTGGTCTCCTCCTTGCCTATTTTGATGCCTTCAATTCCTTTATCTTCTCTAATTGCTACTGCTAGTGTTTCTAGTACAATGTCAAATAGTAGAGGTGATAATGGGCATCCTTGTTTCACTCCTGATCTTATTGGGAATGCATCTAGTTTATCCCCATTGCAGATGATATTAGCTGTTGGTTTTAGATATATACTGTTTATTATTTTTAGGAATGACCCTTCTATTCCTATGCTTTCTAGTGTTTTTAATAGGAATGGGTGTTGTATTTTATCAAAGGCTTTTTCTGCATCTATTGAAATAATCATGTGATTCTTGCTAGTTTGCTTGTTGATGTGGTCAATTATGTGGATGGTTTTCCTAATGTTGAACCAGCCCTGCATCCCTGGTATGAATCCTACTTGATCATGGTGGATGACCCTTCTGATCACTTGCTGGAGTCTTTTTGCTAGTATCCTATTTAAGATTTTTGCATCTATATTCATTAGGGAGATTGGCCTATAGTTTTCTTTCTCTGTTTTTGACCTGCCTGGTTTTGGAATCAGTACCATGTTTGTGTCGTAAAAGGAGTTTGGTAGAACTCCCTCTTTGCTTATTATGTCAAATAGTTTGTATAGTATTGGGATTAACTGTTCTCTGAATGTTTGATAGAATTCACAGGTGAATCCATCAGGCCCTGGGGACTTTTTCTTAGGAAGTTCTTTGATGGCTTGTTGGATTTCAATTTCTGATATGGGATTATTTAGGAATTCTATTTCCTCTTCTGTTAGTCTAGGCAGTTTGTATTTTTGTATATATTCATCCATTTCTCCTAAATTGGTGTATTTATTGCCATATAATTGGGCAAAGTAATTTCTAATGATTGCCTTAATTTCCTCCTCATTGGAGGTGCTGTCCCCCTTTTCATCTTTAATGCTGTGAATTTGCTTTTCTTCCTTCCTTTTTTTTAACTAGATTGACCAGTACCTTGTCTATTTTGTTTGTTTTTTCAAAGTACCAGCTTCTTGTCTCATTTATTAAATCAATAGTTCTATCACTTTCGATTTTATTAATTTCTCCCTTAATTTTTAGGATTTCTAATTTGGTTTTCTGCTGGGGGTTTTTAATTTGATCGCTTTCCAGTTTTTTCATTTGCATTTCCAATTGATTGATCTCTGCTCTCCCTTGTTTGTTAATATAAGCATTCAGGGATATGAATTTACCTCTGATTACCGCTTTGGCTGCATCCCAAAAGGTTTGAAAGGATGTTTCGCCATTGTCATTTTCCTCGATGAAATTATTAATTGTTTCTATGATTTCTTCTTTAACTAAACGGTTTTGGAGTATCATATTGTTTAATTTCCAATTGGTTTTAGATTTGGTTTTCCATGTACCATTACTAATCATTATTTTTATTGCCTTGTGATCTGAGAAGGCTGCATTCATTATTTCTGCTTTTCTGCATTTGTGTGCTATGTTTCTGTGACCTAATGTATGGTCAATTTTTGTGAATGTGCCATGTGGTGCTGAGAAGAAGGTGTATTCCTTTTTATCCCTATTTATTTTTCTCCATATGTCTATTAATTCTAATTTTTCTAAGATTTCATTCACTTCTTTTACCTCTTTCTTATTTATTTTTTGATTTGATTTATCTAAATTTGATAATGGTTGGTTTAAGTCTCCCACTAGTATGGTTTTATTGTCTATTTCTTCCTTCAATTCTCCTAGTTTCTCCATTAGAAATTTGGGTGCTATATTATTTGGTGCATACATATTGATTAATGATATTTCCTCATTGTCTATAGTCCCTTTTAACAAAATATAATTACCTTCCCTATCCCTTTTGATCAGGTCTATTTTTGCATTGGCTTTATCAGATATCATGATTACCACTCCTGCCTTCTTTCTATCAGTTGAGGCCCAGAAGGTCTTACTCCATCCTTTAATTCTGACCTTGTGGGTGTCAACCCGCCTCATGTGTGTTTCTTGAAGACAACATATGGTAGGGTTTTGGATTCTAATCCATTCTGCTATTCGTCTACGTTTTATGGGTGAGTTCATCCCATTCACGTTCAAAGTTATGATTGTCATTTGTGGACTCCCTGGCATTTTGATTGCCTTCCCTAATTCTAACCTTTTCTTCTTCGGCTCTACCTTTTAGTCCAGTGATTTACTTTGAAACAGTCCCCCTTGTCCCCTCCCTTGATGTTTCCCTTTTTAGTCCCTCCTTTTTTGTTCCCTCCCCCTCCCCCCTCTCTTTCCCTCCCTTTTTGTTCTCCCTCTCCCCCTCCCCCCCTTGGTTTTCCCTTCTCCTTACCCTTGTTGGGTAAGATAGAATTCAAGATCCCAATGGATCTGGATGTTTTTCCCTCTCAGAGCTGATTTCCCTGAGATTGAGGTTTAAGTAACCCCCCCCTCTTCCTCTCCTTCTTATAGGAGTTTTCTTCCCCTCCCCTTCCCATGTGAATCTTTGTGTGAGAATGATTATTCTATTTGGTCTTTCTTTACCCCCTATTTATACATTACATTTTCCCCACATGTTAGTATACATAGGTTGATATAAATGTAGTCCTTATAGAAGAGAGTTTGAGTAAAAGAAGAAGATAACATTTTCCCCTTTCCTTAATATTTACCTTTTCAGGTATTCCTTGCTCTTTGATTTTCGGTATCAAACTTTCCACAGAGCTCTGGTCTTTTCTTTGCAAAAAGTTGGAAGTCTTCTATTTTGTTGAATGCCCATACTTTCCCTTGGAAGTATATAGTCAGTTTTGCTGGGTAGCTGATTCTTGGTTGGAGACCCAGCTCTCTTGCCTTTCTGAAGATCATGTTCCATGCCTTACGATCATTCAGAGTAGAACTTGCAAGGTCTTGGGTGACCCTGATTGGCATTCCTTTATATCTAAATTGTCTTTTTCTGGCTTCCTGTAGGATTTTTTCTTTTGTTTGATAGCTTTGGAATTTGGCAATTACATTCCTGGGAGTTGTCTTTTGGGGGTTTAGTGTAGAAGGTGCTCTGTGAGCTCTGTCAGTGGCTGTATTGCCCCCTTGTTCTAGAATCTCTGGGCAATTTTCTTTGATTATATCTTGTATCACCATGTCCAGTTTGGTGTTTATTTCTGGCTTTTCTGGGAGTCCAATTATTCTTAAATTATCCCTTCTCCCCCTATTTTCCAGATCTATCACCTTGTCGGTGAGATATTTTATGTTCTCTTCTAATTTCTTGGTATTTTGGCTTTGCTTTATTGATTCTTGCTCTTTTACACAATCGTTGTCTTCCAGCTGCCTGATTCTGGCCTTTAAAGCCTGGTTTTCTTTTACAGTTTGGTCAAACTGGTTTTGTAGATGTGTGAATTTCTTTTGCATTATTTCCAACTTTTCCTCCCAGAAGGCTTCCATCTTTTTGGTCATTTCTGATTCAAATTCTTCATAGGTTTGTGGAGAGTTTCCATTTCCTTTGGAAGGTTTTGGAGCATTTTCTTTTATATTATCTTCTGTCTGCTCTGTATTTTGTATTTTGGCTCCATAGAATGTGTCCAAAGTCGCCCCTTTCTTCTTATTTTTCTTGGTATTTTGGGGCTTCTGTGCTTCTGTGGAGTTTGCTGCCATCTCTGAATGTGGAGGATTAGCTTTTCTTATCTCTGGTGATCCGAGGCTTTAGTCCTGGGCAGATGGTTCTATGAGCTTTCCCTGGGTTAAACTGAATATGCCTCACTGGAACTGGAATGGAAGGGTCGGACCACGAGGCCACACTCTCCCCCGGCTCGCTTTCCGGAAGTTGCCTTCAGAATCGCTGGCCGTGAGGCTGTTTCGTCAGCCTGCGGGGGGATGGGCTGCAGCTAACCCAAGCTCTAGGGCAAGGACTTTCACTGAGACTTGGATAGCAGGATCCAGCCCTTGAGGCTGTCTTGCCCGCCCTGAGGGTTGCTGTTGTTTCGACCAGCTCTCTGCAGCGGAAGCCCCAGGCAGTAACTTTCACAGGGATTGTAGAAGGCCCTGAGGGTTCTGCTCTCTGAGCCCGGCTGGGCTGCGGCTTCCGGGAGCCTTGGACTCTGCGCTCCTACCCCTGAGGTCCGAGGGATCTCGGGTTCTGGCTTTTAAGGGGAGCCGTACCTTTTGATCCGGGTCCAGGTCCAGGAGGAGGGTTCCCAGGGTCTGTGCTGTTGATCGTTTTGAATTTCGGCGCCTTAGGAGCTTATCATTTGAGATCGGTCGGGAAGGGTTTTCAGGAGATCTGAGCTTTAGCTTTCTCTAAGCCGCCATCTTAACCGGAAGTCCCATAGTGCTGTTTCTAAGATGGAAGGTGAGGGTTTAAAAAATAATTTGGGATGATAAATCATGATTTGTTCAACTCAATGATATTTTAAAAATATTTCATTGGAAGTATTAGCTTTAATCCAAAATTAAAAGAAATGAAAATATGAAGAACATTGGCCAATGGTGGCAATCCCAAAGAGGATATATGGAAAGGCATAGCCAAAAATACAAAGGACAGGCAAGCAAGGATTGGTTACATTGCAATCTGTACCAGAGAAGAGAGTGTGGCCATCATGACATCACTGATGCCTTAAATATCTGGCAGATGGCATGGACCCTGAATCAGATTTTCATTCCTTTAAGTGTTTCATGTATTACCACAAGGAGAGGTAGAGTCTTTGGAGTTTCCTTAGAGAGTATTATAAGTGTATTCCACCAATGATATCTTTCTTTGGTGCCTCATAACGACTTGGAAGTGATCCTGGACTTTTCAAAGCAAGTGTCGTCAGAGGCTGACAAGTCCAATCAAACTACAGAAGCTTTGAAGACAAATCTACAATCTTTCATCCAGTAAGCAGGATCATTTAATAGCGGGTATAAGGTGATATAGTGGAGTCAGGAAGACCTACATTCAAATCATGTCTCAGACACAACCTATATGGCCCTAGGTAATTTACTTTAACCTCTTTCTGCCTCAATTTCCTTATGTGTAAATGGGAATAATAGTAGTACCTACCTCCCAGGATTATTGTGAGATGATATTTATGAAGTGCCTTTCAAACCTCAAAACATTTAATTCCATAATCATCTATTATGATGATGATGATGATGATGATGATGATGATGATGATGATGATTGAGGCTCATCAACAGGGCAGCTATAAGGGATGGTCTTTTTGGTCACAACAACTCTATGGCCATCTACTATGACATGGAAGGGTGGCAGTCTAGGAGTAGAATGAAGACTCCATCTGACAAAATCTTGACATGATTTCTTGGCTTTTCAGATGTTCATGGGTCTTGAACGTCTGGTTTTAGAATTTTATATAAAGATAGGATGTATATGTATCATTGATCATGGTGGAAAATATAAAATGTGGAATGAGATACTAGATTTTGTTATTTTAGAACTACAGATATCCCTTCCACTTCTTGGAGGTTATGGGCTTGGCACCCCCATGATCTGGAAAATCCACATAAAATTTTTTGGCTTTCTCATTCTTTTTGCAAAGTTTAACTTTTCACTTATTTTAATGTTTCAATATTTTCAATATTTTGTACCTTTATGGTATTAAAACCTAAGAAATATCGATATTATATAATATCATACATATATTTTATGCATTTCTGAGTTTCTAAACTTTTTCTGTGTTGTCTACTGGCCTTCATGTGTCATCTGTGGCTTCTGTGAAACTCCCCCAAAATTCCCACTTAATTTCTTATGCCAACCCCTGATATATCAAAACCATTATGAGGAAATTCTCAGTGATGAAGGAATACTTTTGCTCTTAAGAAGCTAAGGACATTAATTTTTTTTAAACCCTTACCTTCCATCTTGGAGTCAATACTGTGTATTGGCTCCAAAGCAGAAGAGTGGTAAGGGCTAGGCAATGGGGGTCAAGTGACTTGCCCAGGGTCACACAGCTAGGAAGTGGCTGAAGCCAGATTTGAACCTAGGACCTCCCGTCTCTAGGTCTGGCTCTCAATCCACTGAGCTACCCAGCTGCCCCCAAGGACATTAATTTTTAACAGCCTACAGTTAAGTTCCTATTGAAAGTGCATCTCTGCTTTGAAGCATTTGAAGTCATGGACTAGATTCAAATCCTCACTTTGACATTCACTGGATGTGACCTTGGGGAGGTCCTCTACCTCTTCTGAGCCTCAGACAACTGAGATAATGAGACAGATAGAACATGAGACCTGGAGTCAGGAAGGTTTGATTTTTATCTTGCCTTAGGCACTTACTAGTTATGTGACACCCCCACCACCCCCAAACAAGTCATAATCTCCCTGGTTTTTAGTTTCCTCTTCTTGCAAATGAGGAAGTTGGATTCCATGATTGGTTGGGTTTCTTCCTTCTCTGATGCTATGAGGCAATGATCTTTTCAAGGAAGAAGCTTCTAGAACAGTGGTATCAGGAGTAACATGGAAACACAAAAATCTCAGATTTTCTCCAAACCAACCATTACTTACAGGTAATGTAAGCCAGCTCTTCTCCCATTAAAGGGTGGACTCATGGAGGGCAGAGTCTCTTGCTCGTTGGTATCTGTATCCCAGCACTTAAACATAGCTCCTTGAATATAGTAAGTATTTAGTACTTTATTGATTCTATGAACTAATTTGATTCTTGGTCTCACTTAACAGAGTCATGCCTTCCTCTCCAGGAAAACCAGGGGAATGAAGGTATAGATGCTACTATAGACTATGATTATGTTGGCAAACCTATGGCATGTGTGCCAGAGGGGGCTTCTCCCTTCCCCCTGTCCACCACTCCTGAGGACATTTTATCACATCACCCATCCCTCTGCCCAGCAGCACAATGGGAGTGCTTCTTCTCTCCCCTGCCTGGGATAAGGGGATGGCTCACATGCAGCATGAGGGTGTAGTTTGGGCACTCAGTCTCTAAAAGGTTCACCATAGTCCATGAGGAGGTTTTAACATCATTTAATAGCTCACACAATCCTTACTCTTCCAATAGCAAAAATGGTAATTTGCTGTTACAGTTTTGGATGCATGGCAATTTATTTAAATAAACACATATTCAAAACAACCAGGGGAAACAAATTTGAGGGGTGTGGGGAGGGCAACATGCATTGGCAAGGTGGGCAGACCCAGGAAAACCAGGCTTTATAGCCTGGAATATGGGGAAAGTAGGAGAAAGCTGAAGATGAGTTGTAATCCCATCACCAAGGATCCTCGAACCTGTAGAGGAGAAGAAGTAATAACTTACAAAATGTTCGAATGAAAACCTCCCAACCTCCTGAGAGAGTGGTGACAGAAAGAGATGGAGCCCTGTGATGGCAGGTGGACAAAGAGCAAAGAGAGTACCCTTGCAGAAATGTTTAATATGGAAAAGGGTCCTAGAAAGAGAGACATGACACAAGATAGACTGAGACTGAGTGCAGCATTAACTAAAGTTAATTAATGGGTGTCTGGCAAAGGCTTTAGAGTTGGGAGATAAAAGAAAGAAGGAAGAGAAAAAGGCAAATGAAGTGGAGTTTGAAAGGGAAGGAGAAGAACAAGAAAGA